>NW_011494939.1:3371224-3384363 GCF_000754665.1 Bison bison bison
CATGCCCCTCTTCTTGCCTCCTTCTGGGACTAGTGGGTGTGGTGCCCAAGAGGCTGGCCTTTCTCAAGGCGGGAGCAGCTGGGGCAGCTGCTTGGGAGCAGCTGCCGGTGCCTCACCCCTCTTTTCTCAGTCTTTACAATTCAATTTCAAAATTTCTGTCTTCAACAATTTCCTAAGGAGCCTTTGAAGGATGCCAAAAGAGTGAGCCCCTTTTCTAGTGGTCCTGTCTCAGCAGAAGGAAGGCACTGGCCAAGTTGCCTTAGCTAGCACTCCCCAACCTTTTTGCCACCAGGGACCGACTTCCGTGAAAGACAGTTTTTCCATGGACCCGGTCGGTTGGGGTTGGTGGGGGTGGGGATGTTTCAGGATGATTCAAACACATTTATCGTGCACATTATTTCTATTATTATTACATCAGCTCCACCTCAAATCATCAGGCATTTAATTAGATTCTAGAGGTTGGGGACCCCTGCCCTAGACTGCGGAGAAAGCAATGGCACCCCACTCCAGTACTCTTGACTGGAAAATCCCATGGGCAGAGGAGCCCGGTAGGCTGCAGTCCATGGGGTCTCGAAGAATCGGACACGACTGAGTGACTTCACTTTCCCTTTTCACTTTCATGCATTGGAGAAGGAAATGGCAACCCACTCCAGTGTTCTTGCCTAGAGAATCCCAGGGACGGGGGAGCTTGGTGGGCTGCCATCTATGGGGTCGCACAGAGTTGGACACAACTGAATCGACTTAGCAGTAGCAGCAGCCCTAGACTATGCCCTTCTAGGAGCAGTGCAGTGGATTGTTACAGGAAAGGAGGCTGGTGTTTGGGAAGACAGTTATGTGTGATTAAGAGGTGAAGGCAATGGGTCATGTAGTCCTTAAATGCCATCTAGAATTTCAAAGAAGTGCTATATCCTTTCCATGATGTTTTAGACAGGAGTGCTCTGCCCACCTGGACTGAGGGAACAGCCCTGGCAAAGTCTCAAGACAGGTCAAGAAACTGGGGAAGGCAATCAGCTCTTGCATCGTCCACATTGTTTCTGGAGCACAGCCTGGCTGATCCTGGGGCTAGAGCTCAGAACCAGGTGGGAAGTTCTCACTCTTTAATCTCACAATTCCCCACTGACTTTCTTGGCTGGCTTCTCATCCTTGATTCCAAAAAGAAAAAAAATGTGTGTATATAGAAAAGTTTCCTTCTGCAAAGGAGTTTCCCTTAACAGCTCTTTCTCCTTTGGGTGAAGTCTACTTCTGGGAAAAGGGGAGACGACTGAAGTGTTTTTGAGAAACAGAACGATAGATAGACTCACACACATAACTGTAGGATAGGTAGCTGAACTTCATCAGGAGCCTTGACTAGCCAAGCAAACATTCTTCTGACCCTCAACCTCAGAGTTGTTTTTCATTCCCGTCCCCCAACCACCACCACCTCCAAAACTTTAACAAGTAATTAGTATCCCAAATTCCTCCCTTAACCAACACCCATTAGAATCTATGGAAAAGATATAGCATTTCTTTGAAATTCTAGATGGCAGTTAAGGGACTACCTGACTCTTGCTGCCTTCATCTCTTAATCACACATACCTATCTTCCTAAACCGGAGAAGGCAATGGCACCCCACTCCAGTACTCTTGCCTGGAAAATCCCATGGACGGAGGAGCCTGGTGGGCTGTCCATGGGGTCACTAAGAGTCAGACACGACTGAGCGACTTCACTTTCACTTTTCACTTTCATGCATTGGAGAAGGAAATGGCAACCCACTCCAGTGTTCTTGCCTGGAGAATCCCAGGGACGGTGCAGCCTGGTGGGCTGCCATCTATGGGGTTGCACAGAGTCGGACTCGACTGAAGTGACTTAGCAGCAGCAGCAGCAGCATCTTCCTAAACACCAGCCTCTTTCCATATTAAAATCCCTCAGCATACCTAGTACTTTTCCTCCTCCCCTCAAATTCTTATCCTTTACTCTTTTTTCCCCTCTGGAGCCTTGAACCAGATTCTCAGGATTCAATCATGGTCTTCTCCCAAACACCATGACAAGTTAGAAGGGAACTTTGATGATTGCACTGAAAATACATGATATAGAAAATAAATGTTATAGTTGAATGCAGTTGACAAATGGCAGTTTGGGGTATGAGCAATGAATTCCATATTTTTCTAGGGGCTTCCTTTTACTTCATTTTTAAGATCCACTGATCCTAATAGAAACAAGTTAAAGCTAAAGCTAATTAGAGAAATATTAAAGAAAAACCACATTAAGCCCTTTCTACACTGGCAGCCATCAAATCTTACATAGCTCATGGTTATTTGGACAGACCTTCATACCACTGGAAACTTAGACTAACACCAAGAGCCCTTCTTCTCAGTATTTAATTATAAACCTGGCAGAGTGAAGACTCCATACTGATTAAAAGAAAATCAATCAGTGCCTGTTAGCCATAACAAATCAATAAAAACAATTAGCTGAAGAAATAATATTAACAGCCTACCCTTGTTATCTAAGTTCCTGAAAATTTTTAAGCTTCCTACAGCACACATTATTGTATTGTTTCCTACCTGATTTTATGGAATTAAAGTTGTTTCCTGGAAGTGTAACTTGAAGGAGTTTTACAATCATTTTATACCATGGTTCTAGAATAACTGTCACCAAGGCTCTGAATAGGTCTACAGGTATGGTGTTTTAACACCCTTTCTACCCAGTGAAGCGATCACACATTATAGTGGAGAATCCACTAAGCTAGAAGTGCGGAGCGGAATCTGAGTAAAGAGATAGGACCAGATGATCTCTTAAATCCCTCCCAGTCCCTGAATTCTGTAGTTCTAGAACCAACCAATTTTCAACATAAGAGAAGACCCATGTTTATGAATCTTCTAAATATCTATTTATTTCATTGTCCTTTTAGTAGAAATTTATGCAGAATACTGATAAGTGATTTTTGTTTTTTTTCCCTGGGAGAGGTCCTAACTTTGACTTGAGGAAACCAAACTAAGAGACTTGGCACTGTTTTCTTACATACAAATGAACCATTGTCTCATACTTTAACTTCTTTTCCTTTTCAGATCCAGCTTAGAAATAATGTTTCACTCAAGATAAGGCTTGTGGTTTAGGAGATTCTGGTCTGGCCTGCCTCACTTTAAGACTTCTATCATCTCTTTTCAAAACCTGAGGAGGACCTCATTTCCTGTTTGATAGTTCTTCATGCTTTGCCAGCCTCCGGGTCTTTAACGAAGCTTGCCAAGAATTCCCGGCTGGGAAGGACAGCCTGAGTTCATCATAGAGAATGAGCTGGCACCACAGTTGTACTGACTCACCAACCTCATTGCAACTTTGCAATGGCAAGAACCACACTATCTAATTGAAAGACCTGTGTTTTAACAAAGTGCAATTGGATCACATGGCAAAATCCTCTCAAAATATGTCTCCAATCTTTCCTTTCACTGGATGTTTTGAACCCAAAGGAAATTATATTCTGAATTATATGTTTTTTTGTTTTTAATTGAGATTAATTAACAGATACTTGGTTTTATGTCCATTCCGTTCTAGGAATTTAGTGGTGATTACAAAGCAGTGAAAATAGGTCACAGCAAAATGAACATTCCAGATTAGGTTAAAGCATTCCTCTGAAATTTCAGTATTCATTTTTGGAGTGTCAGTTACTACATTTCTGTAATTCATCATTTTTTTTCTTTCTTGGCTTACAGTCAAGATGAGAAATGATATCGAGACCAAAGACATTGTTTTGTTACATAGCCAGTGCTTTTTAAAATGCAAAACCACCCTCCCCTCACCAATGCTTAATCGTTTGTGTGTGCTTATGTTCACACACACACACACACACACACACACACACACATGCTGGAGAAAAACCTTTCAAGACTTCCAGGACCTGGGTCATGTAAGAGGCAGATGAGAAAATTAAAGGAGGACCAGAAGGAGGCCAGAACAGTAGCAACACTAAGAGTCCATGATTTCACTTTACAAAAAGTCCTTATATACCACACAGGCATTTTTAAAAAGCAAGTATTATTATAATTAAATAATATACTTCTAAAGTATTATGATTCTCATCTAATTTCAAGATGTATATAGGAGCCGTTTAAAAGTATTTTGTATTATAATCTGTCACCAAAAATCAACTAGCAGAGTTTTATAATGTGTGTAGGTTTACCCAATGGGAATTAAATTTTAATTTATAAGTCTTTCTATCACTGTAGAAATTTAGGACAAGATAGCATTTGGTATTAACATAGAAGAATATTCTATAGCTTTTGTTTTTTTTTTTAGTTTCAAATTGATCTAAAAGAAAGTACACTTTGAATTTTTCCTCCTAGTGTTCTTGTGTTATATTAGAGTATTTTCATGACATTGTTTTTAATGTAAACATTATTTTATTAAGTCATTAGTTAAAAAAATTGTTTAAATATAGAATAATGGTCATTTGCTTTTCTCTTAATTTTACTATTTCAAGTCAAGCAAAAATGGACATTTTTCTGTCAGAAAAAAAAATTGAGTGTGTTTTTGACACAAAAATGAATATTTAGTTACAGTGTTTTCCCCCAACTAAATTAGCGTTTATGGTGGATCTTATTTAAAAGCTGATTAGTCTCAAAGAAAAGCAGAGAGATAATAGAATTTCCAAGTAAATTATGTTGTTTAAAAAGTATTTTAATACATTATTCAAATTGTTTTCAGTTATTGGTTTAAAAAAAAAAACAGTATCTGTTACAAATGTGAAATTTGGTTTTGAAAGACCTTACAAGTTCCAATTTCTTTAGGACAACAGTGGAAATTAAAGTCATAGACAATTTAGAACTCCTTCAGTTTTTTCCCTTTGGAAAAAAAAAAAACTTGTGATAGGCATCTCTGCAAGGTAGGTTTTAACATATTTTTTTCCTATTTTTTTTTCCTTCTTTCAGTAAGAAGGATAAGCTTTTAGAGTACCCAGTCACCGTGGTAACTGCCAAAAAAATTCTCCTGAAGTTTGAAGAGGTCAGCTAGCAGGGTCAACAACTCTAGCCTCTCTCTGAGCTCGGTCTAGCATGCCCCAGCCTGCGGTTGGAGTGTCAGGCCAGATCTGACCCTGGGAGGTGGACTATTCCGGCTCTGATATAAATTTTTTGAGTCAGTTCATGGCCTGGACTCTCCAGGTGGCCTCCAAAATCGATTTTGACCCCCTGACCCTGTCTCACGGAGGCATAGCATCCACCCTAAGTAAGGATTTAGCCAGGAATGACAGCTTTCCACTGAGTGTTATTGGGGACAGTATAAACAGTTTGGAAAGCAAGTAAGGAGGTGTGAGTGCTAGAAATCATTAAAAACACATTAAAAAAACAATTAAAATTTTTTCTTAGCTTAAAAAAGTTTAAAATGTTTATTGGTTGTGTAATTCTTACATGATTTTAAAGATTTTTTAATCAAAAAAATTTGAATTAAATAATGAACCACACATCTTCATCCTTTTATAAACTTTGTTACAAATATACAAATAAGATAGCCTCACTTACAACAAAATAAGTAGCAGGGATGTAAAACTAGGGAAAAGAAAAGCTAGTTATTAAAATACATAATAGATAAAGAGTTTCAGGTATTTTATCTTACTTTCTCAAGTATTTTAAATATTACACTTAATGAGCTTGTGTCTTGAAATGTTTAAAATGTGAAAATATGGAACCTTAAAAAGAAACAATCACCATCTGAAAGAAGATAAGCTTGTTTTTCACTTCAAGTGCCTTGGTACTTTGTAAAACAACTAGCTGATATACTCATTTGTATACAAATGAGGTAAAAATTATAAATAGGGAAAGTTAGATCTTTAGAGTCAAAGAGGAAAAAAGAACAAATTTATAAATGTATAGTGTCTTAGAATTAATTTTATGTATTTTCAATAGTTTAAGATATCAGAAGCTTGGGAAATAAATATAAAATGCGTAAATCATCAATGATTCTTTTTCCTTCTTTTTCTTCTCCTCCTTCATTTTTTTATTTTTTCTCCCAGATGCCACCCTGAATATTTTATTTTCTCCAAGCAAGTAGAGTACTCTTTGAGAGTTCTAGCCTGTGAACTCATTATGTAAATGTGGTCATCAAGCAAGACAAAACTGCCAAGAGAGAAGATTTTATCCTAGGAACATTCCTCCTTCCAGTGGTACTTTGCTCAGTTTCCCCCATTTTCCAGTGATGTTGAAATGGCTCCAGAGCAACTCTACGGTAGCTAAACTGAGATGCCATTTCATCTGAATCCTTTGTAAAAATAAGATTTTAAGTAGGGGTGAAAGTCCTTTCCGGAGAATAAACCAGGAAGAGTGGAAGCAGAGGGGGAGGGGACTGAGCAGTTTATACACATATATACTCTTTGTGTTTGAAGGCCTGTGTGTCTTGGCTTCTCACTATGTTAAATCCCTATTATAAAACTTATCTTCACAAAGCCTATTATAGTATTCTGAGAACAAATTGGACCATGAATAACTTAGTTGGAAGTGTAGATTATTTTCTACTTAGGGAAAGTTAGAGATGACAACAGCTTAACTAAAAGAATAGTGATTAATCTTAAATAGATGGATTTCAAAGTTTCACTCTTGATAAAGAGTACCTTTGATAGTTCCCCTCTTCAGACTCATGTTTCCACTTTCTTTGTATTCAGAGTTGTCCTAGTGATTACACTGTCCACCTAATATAGCATGGCTCAAACTGTGGATCCTTTTCTTACAGTTTGTTAATCTGTCTGAGAGGTGGCCAGAAAGACATTCTACTTCCTATTGGTAAATGTATGATTTCACAGTGGTACCCATGCCTAGATATCAAACTCACTGTTAGGAAAGATATGTTGCATAAATAATAATTTCTCAACTAGATAAAATTATTACTTAAAAACATCTTAAATTTGTTTTAATGCCCTGTAACTTACAAAGCACTTCTTAGTTCATAATTTTGTTTGATCCTTAGAATAATGTCATGAAATAATATCATTAATCCCATTTTACCAAGGAGGCAGCTGAGTCATTGGCACACTGATCCAGCTGATAAATGGGACACCTCGGATACCAACTCAGATTTTATAGCTTCTGCTTCAAGTGATTAACCTATAGCAATAGGCTTTTTAATTGTTTTTATGTTCTATATCCCCAAAAACCAAGATTTTGTATTAAGGAGCAAAGTTTTTATATTTCACAAAAAAGTTATGACACAATTTAAAAACTTTTTTTCATTTAGAAATGAATTTTACTAATTATTATTTTCTTTTGTGTGTATCTATCTATGTATCAATGGTCTTTCAGAGTTAATCTCTAGAAGTCAAACATGGGCAGCCCTACATAAATTAAATAACTACCTGGAATTTTTTAAATGAACATGAAAACCATTGATAATACTATAGGTGAGGTTTCTTGTCTAGTGTTTTTTGTTTTTGTTTTTTTAGCTCTGTTGAGATATAAATGACAAATAAAACTGTTAGATATTTAAAATGCACATCATGATGATTTGATACAGGCATACACTGTGAGGGGATTCCTCCAGTCAATTAATACATCCATCACCTATGCATTTATTTATATATTTTTTGAGGAAAATATTTAAGTTCTACTGTCTCTCTTTTGGCTGTGCCAAGTGGCATGCAGGACCCCAGTTCCCTGAACCAGGATCGAACCCATGCCCCCCACAGCGGAAGCTTGGAGTCCCAACCACTGGACCTCCAGGGAAATTCCATTGAGTTCTACTCTATTAACAAATTTCAGTTATTCAGTACAGTCTTATAAACTATAGTCACCATGTTACACATTAAATTTTCAGACCTTTATTCATTTTATAGCTGAAAGTTTGTACCCTTTTATTAACCTCTAATTCCCTCACTCTCCAGCTCTGCTTTCCAGTGTTTATAAACTGGTACTTTTAACATCTTATCAAGTTTGGATAAACAAAGTTGTGAAGGGCTACTTCCTGTTTCTCTTGGATGTTTTACTCTATGTGTATAAAAAAAAGTTTGCAAACTACTTTATGAATGATAAATAAAAGGTTTAGTTCACCTGATGTTGATGTAACCTATCTAAACACAGAAATCAAAAAATATGAAAGGATTACAACATGTGATTCTAATTAGGCTTTTGATTATATTGTTTTAATTATGTAATATAGATGTGTGAATGTTATTGATAATATGAAAAAATCCTTTTTTTATTTCTTAAAATTTATATACTCAAATTAGTCACTTTATACATACTTAAATCAAGGTTTTGCTCCTGAATTTTGCTAGCAGCTAGACAAATCCAGTCAAAATATTTAGGATTAGGAAAAAATGAAAAGGTGTCTGGAAAAGGGAAAACAAGTGTTCTGGTTGAATGTGTATTAATAATGACATACATATATTATAAGCTTTCTTGGGCCAAGGTTTTTCAATTAAAATATGACATTAGACTGAGAATTGTTTAGATGTTAAAGCCCCCAAGTTCAAACTTCTTATGTCTTCTCTAGAATTTGCAAATTAAGAAATGTAAAAATAAAGACTCTCATATTCACATTGATATGTTTGCTTAGATGCCGTTTTTGTTTTGTACATTACCAGTCTCAATTTATCTGCCTTTAACAGCTACCATTGTCCTAAACAGGCTTTTTTCCCTCCTGTCTTCCTCCCTTCCTTCCCCACTTCTTCCCTTCCTGCTTTCCTTTCCTTCTTTCTTTTTTGTCTTCTCTTTCCTCCTTCCCTTCTCTCTTTTCCTCCCTTCCTCCTTCTTATGTTACTCATCAGTTGTTTTTTTTTTTTTTTTAACTCATCAGTTTTTAAGTAGTTTTGTTTTAAACCCAGCTTGGGTTAAGAGGCTTATCTAAGGCAGTGCCTTATGCCAGACAAATATTCAGCACAACACAACACTCACTGCAGCTGAACCTACAAGTCAGAGAAGCTAAGTACAATACCAAGAGTTTTCTGATAGCCAAACTCTACTCCTAGGGGTAAACTTTTAATGTTATAGAGTCTGGCAATGTCCCTCCCTCTTGCTGTCTTCATAGTATTTCTAAGCCAACTAAGTTATTGGTTAGTTTTCATGTAAACTTCTCATGTTGCAAAAGAAGATAATGAAGAAGGAGGAGAATTATTTAAGGAATCCAAAAAGAAATATTATCAATTGCTACATAAAACTTGCATATAAGTACATAGAAGCACCACACTAACGTTGGGAAGCATTAATAAAGATTAAAGGTTTCTCATTTTTCTTTTAAGTTACTCCTGCCCAATATACTGAGGTATCAAAGATATGTTTTCTTTCTTTCCTTCTCTTTCTCTACTCTCCTCTTTCTCTCCTGAAGCTGTTATCAATCTAAAAAACTTAATATAATTTTGCAAAATAGGATTTTCTTTTCAGTGATACAAACATTTTCCCCAATGAGGTTTTTAAGCAAGTCAACCAAGCACAAAAATGTTTTATATTGTTCTGAAAGGAATATTATTTATCTATGTAGTAGAAGATCACAGTATATAGTGAAAATTCAGTCAATTATTTGTGTATTAGTTTCTGTAATATCAGATTTTTTTCTGTCTCTCAATATTGTGAATATATCTTATATAATTGACTGCTGATAGATGCAGTTTCTGCTGCATCTATGGATTTGGTGATTATGCTGATCTTATAACTTTGGTAACTGCTGATTATGGAACTTAATTTGTTAGCGTAACTTATTTATGTTGAGTATTGTTGGGTGCCTACTATCCGTTGAATAAGCATAACTGACTACCTCTAAGTAAGTATAACATATTCCTTTAAGTTATTCAAAGATGAAAAGTATAAATCCCTGCCATCGTGGAATTTTGTGGAAGTAAGGATTAGAATTAAAAAATATTTTAAAAGCTCAGGATTTGGGTCCAGCTATCTGGGAAAGAGAAATGAGCATGTATAGAAGTCTCGTCAGAATAAGTTTTTGGTAAAGGTCTGAACAAATGACTAAAAATATGGAGTATTTCTGTTTGATAGAGTATTAAGTTTGATAGAGAACATGGGCCTTAAAGTGTAGGTGGGGCTCTGGTAGACAGAGATGGGACCATATTCTATATGGAAGGGGAAAGTAGAGAAGTGAGATTGTACAGTGTACCATAGAAAATGATTTAATGGATTTAAAATGCTTCTAGAATAACACAATGTGAGGCTGAATATTCTGTTTTAATGGGTCATCCTATACTTTATTCATTTAGTAAATACTGTCATTAAACATTTTATTAATAATAAAAGCATTTATCTTAAAGGAAGTTAAAATTCAGTGATGAGAATTGAGTGTGAGAAATCTAGTGCTTTTCATATTGTTTTATTCCTGGATCTGGGTGCCTCTGTGATCCTCAGTATCTCCATCTGGATATCTCTTTCTTATATTTGTGAAATAACATATCAATTATTAAATTGAAGATCTTTATGAAAAATCAATTATACTTTTTCAAAGATATTTTGTGGGTCACTCCCTATGTGCCACTTGCACTCAGAGTTCCAATATAGGATTACAAATAAATACTGCATCTTAAAATGTATTATTATTTTTTTTTTATATTTATTTATTTATTTGGCCGCACCAGGTCTTAGTTGTGGCTTTGGGGATATTTAGTTGCAGTATGTGGGATCTAGTTCCCTGACCAGGCATCAAACCCTGCCCCTGCATTGGGAGCTTGGAGTCTTAGCCACTGGACCACCAGGGAAGTCCCCAAATGTATTATTTTTTAAGTTAGTGAATCTTCAGCTTGAGAGGAAAAAAATCATTTTTTAAATTCTTCATTCCGAAGTTCTACATTCATGCTTATGTAAGTGAATGAAAGTTTAGAAATACATTTAAATATGTTTAAAAGGCTACTGAGATATCTTGCACTCAGAAAGTATCAGCCGGTTGTATAAACAAACTCAAAGTCTCTGATAAAAAGATACTAAAAGGCACAGAAGCAAGGAATAAAAGCTCACTGAATACATTCTAGCAACCTCATACTCATCCTGCAATAATCAAAATAATAAGCGAATACAAATGTTTTTGGTGATGTAATGCACGAGAGTCCAAGAATGGAATGTTTGTTGTGGCAATCTTCCTAACACGAAACCTCAAGTCAAGTGGAAATTAAATCTGAGCTCCAAAGCTTAGAAATCCAGGTCCAAGAAATATTTTAAGAAGAAAATGTAAACACCAAACTCGAGTAAAATATGAGGTAAATAATGAGGATTGGTGTGAGAGTTTGTGAGGGCAAAGTGAAAGTCATTCAGTCGTGTCTGATTCTTGGTGATCCCATAGACTATATAGTCCATGGAATTCTCCAGGCCAGAATACTGGAGTGGGTAGCCATTCCCTTCTGCAGGAGATTTTCCCAACCCGGGGATGGAACCCAGGTCTTCCGTGTTGCAGGCAGATTCTTTACCAGCTGAGCCACCAGGGAAGCCAGTGAGGGCAAAAGAAACCTTTATTCTTATCTGTGGCTGTTTAATCAAGTTGGATAAAGCACTGGTTAATTGTCCAGAATCATTTATTTAATTTCAATTTAACTTTGCCCTTCTACATACCCGAAAATTATAGTCCTGCTCTAACAGAAATCCTTCACATATAGTCTCCTTTTGGTCAGGAAACAAAACTTTTGAGTGCTCATAGGAGACAATGCATTACGTAGGTGCTACTGAAATAAAAAGGTGTTGCAATTAAAAGGAAAAGTGTCGTACCCACCCCCCCATCTCAAAGATACAAACAATATTCATATTTAAGGCCCCACCCAAAGTAAATTATTGACATTGCTTTCAGTGCCCACTTAAGGACCACTTGCTGTAAAGCTTTTCCTTTATAATCACTGCAGCTGTATATCAGATCTCCCCAGTACTGTACTTCTAAACTTGACTGTGGAATGGCAAACAATACACAGGTTTATAGAAGTGAAAGTGTTGTGTAGGATAAAAAGTGAAAGTGTCCCTTGTCACTTCTCCAAAAGTATATAACCTTTCAGATCTCAGATAGATAGACAATAGCTGGATGGGTGAATGGTGGATGGAAAGATAGGCAGACAGATGATGGGGAGTTGATAGATTGATAGGCAAACAGAGAATGAAGAACATAGATTCTGGATCTAGAGAGTCAAAGTTTTGGTTCAAACTCTACTACTCACCCCATGTATGATCTCACCTGAGTTTTCTCATCTATTAAAGTGAAGATCACAACAGTACAATTGCATTGGGTTATTGCAAGGACTAAGTGAGTTTATATATGAACTGCTTAGAGCAGCGCTTGGCACACAGTAACCATTTTATGTGAAGTTAACTACTCTTCTTATTATGACTACATATATACTAATTTTTTAAAAACAAATGAGACTTTATGATATTTTTCTCACTTCATAATATGTCAGGGAAAACATTCTTATAACTCAGGTCGATCTAGTTCACTCTTTGTAACTGCTGCCTAATATCCCCCAGGAGGGTTGAATCAGAATTTCTTTCACCATTGTCCTATTGATGGTCATTTAGGTTGTTTCCAGATATTTCTGCTTCAAAGCCACTACTCATATCTTGTCCTTGAGTATAAAACAAGAGATGCAGAAGGGGCAGGCATATAGGCATTCCCATTTTATACACGATCAAAATGAGGCTCAGAGAAATTTAGTCAACTGCGTAAGGTCAAACAGCTAATAAGTAACAGAGTTCAGAGAACTAGTTTAACACAGTTTCACACTGTTGTATCTCAAATCTTCCCATTTGAATTAAAACAGTTTCACAGACATTGTGGTCCTTATGTCACAATAAGACATTTCTGCTTTCTGGAATAAGCACAAGGCATAAGTTAATGTGCTGCAAAAGTGGGCATGAACAGAGAGATATAAGAGAATGAACTAAAAGACTGAATGAAATAGTAAACCTGGTGAGGTCCTAAGTACTACAGATAATACTGAATTTATGACCCCAATCTTAAAAGCTTAAATGGTTTGAAATCAGGATAAATAAAACATAGTGGTGGGAGAGGGAGTATAAAGGAGGACTTGCTATTTGACTATTTGGAAAAATATTATTTATTTATTTATTTATTTTTTTTTTTGGAAAAATATTATTTAAAAAACAGCCATATTGACCTCTCGTCTTCTGAGATGGGACACATTTAATTAACTCTGATCTTGCATTAGTATGACTGATATTAATACTTAATACCTCCCATACCCAAAATCT
>NW_011494939.1:3384463-3385621 GCF_000754665.1 Bison bison bison
TCTATAACCTATCACACTCTTATTAAATAATAAGATAATCAAACCTTCATTAATTACAAATATGAAACTAACTTTAAATTATTGTTCTCTTAGAACATATAGTCCATTTATAATACAATGAAGCATTAGCCAAGTATATTCCTCCCTCAGACAAGAAACTATTGTACAATGACTTCAAAGTGTATAGAGCTCGTTGTGGAAATACCCTTCTAATAAGCCGCATTTCTAATTCCAGCAGTATTTAACTTCAGAATTTTATTCTCAACTAGGTCATTCACTGTCTTTAGGCCTGGGACAATGACTTCTCCAAGTTGAAGTTTTCCTCCTATATAAAACATGGTTTCTGTGTTTATTTTGTTGGGAAATAGGTGAATTCATCTTATTGGTGTTTATCTGAAAGTTTGAGAAAGCCTCGGAGATGCCAAATGTGACCTTTTACTGCAATGCCAACATTTAGAAATGTGAAGGACATAGTGTGACTTATAGTAGAGAATGGGTAAAAAATGAAGCACTGTGGCCTTTTCCAGATAGATTTCTTACCATGAAGTATGTTTATTTATCCATCTGTTGTTTACCTTCTGCCTCTGTTTCTGAATTATGATAAGGTATAAGCAGCTTACAAAAATACTTATCAAACTCAGTAGGATACAAGGCAACAATTTAACCACTAATGACAGCCACCTCTAACTATGAATGACATATAATAAATTATGTTTGAACTGGATTTTCAGCTGCAGATCCTTATTCTGCCACCCAGACAGGCCTATAAAGTTGCACTTGTGGCCTTAATCCCACTTGGATGTGTGCCCTACTGCCTCTACTTTCCATCATTCTAGTGCTTTAGTCTTCTTGAATAAGTGAACAATCTTTGTTTCTGTACCTTATTAGGCCAAAGACCATAACAGCTAGTGATGGCATCGGCAGGCCCTGCGGGCAGGATTCTCTGCAGATCCAGCCAACCTCCAACAAACCCCTTTTTATACTCCTGTTTCTAGGAAGAATTATGATGGCGGTGCCCTGCTGTTGATCAGTCAAATGTGTGGTAGGCCTAGAGATAAGTCCTGTAAGTGTGGTGTACTGTAAAACAGCGGCTCCCATTCATGAGTAGCTTGTGTGTAATAAACCACCAAAAAGGGGGGGTGGGTGGGGAGGCAGCTG
>NW_011494939.1:3385721-3389862 GCF_000754665.1 Bison bison bison
CTCATTCTTGGGAGCCAAAACTTTGTAATTTGCTACTGGGCAGCCTGCTCTCGCTGACATTCTTTCTGATAACAGAGTAGTGCCCTCTCTTTATTTATAGCTGGACGACTAACCCGAGAGATCTATTTGGTAACTAGGTATACATATTATAACAGACTCTTATTAAGGAAGAAATGAAAAATACTATCAAATTGCCTCTGGCAAACAAAATTACTGGGCCAAGGGACATTTTCCTCTACCAGCTGATAACCTTAAAGACATTTCTATTAGCCACGGTTTCACAGTACTGGTTTCATAAGGATGCCATTTCACAAGACACCAACTGAAACACACAGAAGGAATACTCTCTGGGAATGAGTTTCTTTGGTAACATAGTTTTTAGACATAAAAGTGTTCATTGAATAGAGAAATGTTTGGAGGGTGCTTGTCTTTAAAGTTAAAGAAAAATCTATAAAAATGTAAAACTAAATTTTATGTTTTGGTTGTTAAGTGTCTATGAAATTCTCTTTTGCAACAGTACTACAAATGACCCATCGGCCTAAACCAAAATGTAGGAGGCAATTTAATTGTGAAAGGAGGACAATACACTTGTTGGGGAAGAAAAGGGAAAAAATTCTCAAGAAGCCCTTTTAATTCAGGATGGGTTAACCTAATAAAACGGAGACACACTTGAATTTGCTCACAACTGCTTAATGAGAAGATGAAAAATGCTGCAGTTTCTGTAATAAACCCTTTCTTTTTACATCCAAAGCAGGTGCACAGCATTGTGATATCAACACTGTACTAGCTCCTCATCAGCCCCCCACTGCTCTTCCAAATAGGAATGGAAGACTGTACATTCTAGGCATTTTTGTCTTTACCACTCCGAACTCAGGGTCAGGAAAGTGGCTCTAGCAGAGTGGAAGGCTTGCCAGTTGTTTTGGAATTCTTGCAGGTGTTTAAAAAGCAAAGGATTCTTTTCAGAGGCACATCTGCATTTGTCATATGCCATTTGTGCTAAAGCCTGTGGTGTTTTTGTTTGTTGGTTTGACAGATTGACATGTAATGGCCAGGACCGTTGGGCGGCTGCTCCCAACAAAGTCATTCTGATGGCTGGAGTCCTCTAGAAATCAGTTCGCCCGAATTACCCGTGATTTTTCTCTGCCCTTCAAAGGAAAATGCGGAGTTCTAATGCTCTTTTGGCTTTTTGTTTGCTTTCGCAATTCTTTTTCTTTTTTTGTTTCATTGTTTTAAATTCTAAATTAAGATGAACTATGGATTTTGATGGGATAATAATATCTACAAAGAGTTTTTAAAGCCAACCAGTTCTTACCATTTACTTAGAAGTTGTTAAAGAGATTTGCGCATTTTAAATAAATATTGGGATATCATAAAATTATTATAAAAATTAAGAGAACATATCTGTGTCAGTGGTGGATAAGGGAACTTAACGGAGGTAAAAACTGCCACTTTTGAACTTTTTAACATTTTTCAACAGTAAAATAAAATTACTCTTGAAACCATTTTTCCTTTTACTTGTTAGTGAACAATATACCTGAATTTATATGTAAGCATGCATCTTATCAGCCATGTTACCACAAAGCCAAGTACATATGTGTGAAAGCAAATTTTAGTATGGTGTCTTTTGTTGACAAAGTTAAATCAGATATTCGTATTAATGTGCTCCATACATAGGTAGTATCTCACAAAATTAAGAGCTCAAAGCTCAAGCTTCAAGTATTAACTTTATTGTTAATGTAAGTTTCTGATTTCATTAAACTGTGGGAGGCTATCACCCTGTCACCCTGTTTGGAAAATATAAACCAACGAAGGAATACCAAGAGTTAATCAAGCAAATGCAAAATGTCATAAACATGTTCACTGCGCCCCTTTACACTTGCTTGGTTGACCTGAACCTCTCCTGGACATACATCCTGCCTTACTACACAATACCACTTTACTGGAAAGGACCATTCTTTTTGACAGAGCATCTCAATTTGGGTCTTATTTGTCAGTTTACTCTCAGTTCCACAGGTCTGTCTGCATAATCAAGTTTCCATGGAGCCCTGCACTGGAGAAAGAGGAAAGGCAAAACAAAACAAAATTCAGAACTGGCCAAGGGAGCCTGGAAACTGCACATTGCCATGGTTTGTGTGAGAGATGATTAAAAACCAAAAGCCAATGGCTACACTATAAAATGAAAAAGAATAAGAAAAAAAAAAGGCAGTTGTTTTTTCCTCATATTAAAAAGCTAAAGTTCTGGATATTTGAAAAGTTTTAATAATGTTAATTTATTAATCTATTAATTTATTTTAAACTTTTTGAAATAAAGATTTCTTTCCTGTTAGCACAGTAGGGACCTGGGCTAAAGGAAGTAGGAATTAAATAAACTCAGGTCTCTACTGTTTGCAGTTAGGTGGCCTGATGTGGTGAATAAAAAAGAGGACAATCAATTAAATCTGAATTTTAGATGAGCAACAAATAATTTTTTAGGTACAATATTGCATGGGACATCTTACAATACTAAAAATATTTGTTGTTCATCTGATATTAAAATTTAAGTGGTGTCTTTTTAAAAAAATCTGTCAATGGTATTTGTAGCAGAGATTGATTAATGATAAATTCATGATCAGAAACTTTATGGTTTGAAGGGTTTAGGTTTTTCTTTTTTTTTAATTAGGTTTATTTTTTCTGGGCTTCCTAATTTCCTTAAGACTTTCTGTTACCTTTTTAGAGTAATGGGATGAATGATAATAGCTACTTTGATTGGGCACCTGCCCAAATACAACCAGGTGCCTTCCATTTATTATCTTATTTAATCTTCACAGCAATTTGAAGAGACAGATGATGTTGTGTCCATTTTACAGATTAGAAAACCAAGGCCCAGAGACACTTTTTCTTGAGCTAGACAACTAATAAGTGGGAGAACTAGGATTGAAAACCAGGTTTGTCAGAGTCCATAGTTGAGACTTCTCCTCTTAGCTACAATAGCTTATTAAATGTGAATGTTCACTAAAGTTACAAATGATGGAATCAGCTAATTAGAACTCATTAAACAACATCACAGGTTTCCCTGGTGGCTCAGTGGTAAATTCACCTGCAATTCAGGAGTCATGGGTTCGATTCCTGAGTGGGGAAGATCCCCTGAAGAAGGAAATGGCAACCCACTCCAGTATTCTTGTCTGGAAAATCCCATGGACAGAGCAGCTGTCGGGCTACAAGTCCATGAGGTTGCAAAAGGGTCGGACAGGACTTAGCGACTATACCACCACCAAAAACATCATATTGCTACTCATCTCTGTGTGTGTGTATTTGCCTTTTTCTTGCTAATTGCAAGGGTAGTGTCAGTGTCTCATACACATTTTAGCATCTTCCCTTAGACAAACAGTCATAATTTTATAATGTCACATTAAAAGAATGTCATAATATTTAAAATAATCAGTTTGTCTTTTGTTTGAACCAAGTATGTTTTATTATTATATAAAATTTAGAGCATATTGTCCTAATGACCCTTACCTAGTTCGCATCCTATGACTTAGTTTGCCCATTGATGGTATATTCTGTGTTGTTGCATTTCTGAAGTTTTACTTGCTGTACAAACTACTCACAACTGCTCCCCGCCACCATAAAAAAAAAAAAGAAAAAAAATCAATCTTTTCGTTGCTAACATACAAAATAGAAACAGTTATTGCCTCAATAACTTAGACGGATCAGGCCTGTAAAGTATTGAACTTAGGCTCTTGTTTCCCTGGAAATTCTTCAACCCCCAGTTTACCTTTGCCTGTGGTAAACTGTATGACGTAAATATTATTCTACAATGACGCCCCTCCTCCTTGTCCTTTTATGGTCCTTTGATATTATGTAGAAGGTCATTACATAGCTTCATTTATCTCTTTGAATGCACAGGTTTCATGGTCATTTAAATAATCACAGACTCATCAGTTCTCCCCATACTTAAATAAGATCAATACAAACCAGAATAAGAGGCTTCACGCCTCTATTCACCAAGATTTCTCTTTTCGTTCTCTTTTCTTTCACTCTTCATCTTCCCTCTACTTCTCTAATCCCTTCCCTTCTTTCCCACCTTCAAACATGTCATATACAATACAACGGTTTTTTAATAGTTTTTTCTATAACGACTCAAAACATCTATTCAGCTGTT
>NW_011494939.1:3389962-3431084 GCF_000754665.1 Bison bison bison
TTTATACAAATGACTAGAGGCAGCTGTACCAGTTTTGGTGTTTGCTAGAGAGAGAGAGAGAGAAAAAAAAAAAAAACAAACCCAACCCTGCTGGTCTGGCCTTAGAAATTCGTTCAGCAATGAAATGGTTAATAGGATGAGTAAAGGCTATTTTTAAGTCTGGCTCCCCTTTCTGATACACTCTTGAAAATTCACCCTGTACTGCAGAAATCCTAAATTGCAGTGCCCTGCACCCCACTGAAACTCTTCAGTCTGCTGTAAGTAAGCCTCAGCATGGGCAAGATTGGGGGTGAACAGCTGGAGGAGGGGCTCAAGCCCTGGGCCTTTGTGATGGAGGGGCGCAACACTGAGATCCTGCGGAGAAGGAACACAGAAACCCTCAAGGCCTAGAGAAATAGACCCAGACAAAAGCCCCGTTACATGGTTGCAAATCACCCCACTGCTGTTATTTTATTTACTGTGGTCTGCAGGAGGATTGTTTTCTCCTTGCAAAATTTTTAAGCTTCATGGGCTTTTCTCCTCCACAACAGCGGTCACTTATACCACAGTGCCACATAGAGACAGCCCTCACCTTCAGCTTTCTTAAGGAAAACGGGAAAGAAAAAAAAAAATCTTGTGTAGTCAGGATGCAGTGTTTCCTATCTTCCAGTTCTTTTCCAGGGATTGAAGTACGTGTATTTAGAATATTGACTTATACTGGTTTTATTGGTTTGGTTATGTTCCACGTTTTTCTGGCTTTACTTGATTATTTTTCTTGAAGATGACACCTACATTCATGCTTTTGGACATAAATTTATTTAGATGTGGAAGGGAAAGAAAAGGCAACACCATTTTGTATTGAATCAATTAGAGATACATAAATGAACATTTTCCCCAGTAAAATAAAATTTTTTTATTCAGTTTCAAAATTGATAGAAATGTTATCCTATCACAATGGCAAGACAAATGCTATGAGTTTGAGGTGCTTTTTTTTCCCCCCTCTGAGGGTTAGGAGAGGAGGTAGGCTGACAGAAAGAGTTATTTTAAAATCTAAAGAGAAAGAACCGTCTGTGAGGGCAAGTCTATTTTGTACAGTGTTCTTTGGTTATTTGCAGGAGGGGGCTCTTGCCTCCTTGCAGAGGGAGGGAGAGAAGCCTGAGGAAGGAAAAGCAGTTTACTTCTCTGTATAGAAATACGTGGCTGACTTTGGTAAACATTTCTCCACAGTTGAGTCAGAGCTGCAAGCTATGCCTTAGGGTAACTGAGGAGGCGGGAGGGTCCCTTCACAGTAACCAGAGTAGGAGTCTCTTCTGTTTAGGCAGTTGTAGTGTCATGACTAGCAAGTTGAAAGGGGAACTTGGAATAAGTGTGCTCTATTTAAGAAAAATTTTAAGAAGTGTAATTTTCCTATGACAAATCCACGGAGATATTTGCAAGGTGTTTGGGCAGGTAATTAGCACCCAAACCAGGTTTCAGGAAATAGTTCTGGTCACCTCAAATGAAGAATATATAATGAGCTGAGGAGCTTGATTTTCAATGGATGATTTACCCAGGACAATAGCCCAAACAGAACTGGGTAAAGGGTTTACAAATGGTAACTTGAGAAGCAGTGGGCTCCCTTCCCAGAAGCTTAATTCTGTCCCCTTCCCCTACTACTCTGTCCCTTCTCTTCAACCTCTCTCCTCTCTTCTTCCATCATTTCACAAAATACATGACTAATATAACTTTTCATGAGAAGTTGAACACAGTCCTTAAACTTTTTTTTTTTTGGTCAAAGAAACAGGTAGGGTGCAAAAAAAAAAAAAAAAAAATCAGAGTAAATTTGCCTATTGGCATTTAGACCTAACTAGTTCTGGGTTATTTCAGGCTGAAACTTTTTTTGCTTACTTGCTGAGGCTCATTGTGAAGTCTTTCCTTATCAGAGTTTCTTGCACTGGATAACAAGCAATGCTGAAAAGATTACCCATTCTTTTCAAAGCCAATTCCAGAAGACTGACAACATGGAGAACCGAAGATGATTTATATAAAAAATAGTTCAACATTTCTTAACTGACAATGTTACATGATTTTGTTGATTTAAGAAAGGCTCCTTACCCAGAGACAGTCTGATTTGCTCTGCTGCAAGCATTAATATTTCTAGTAAAATAATATCCTCTGCCATAGTAACTATGGTAAGCAAAATAAATAATAATTGTAAACTTTCACCTACTGTAGTCTCTTTGTATGTTGAGAGATGAATTTTACTTCATTGTAATCTAAAATGTTTTTGTGATTCCTGTTTTGCTCTTTTATGGTTTAAGTCCTTCCTATTCCCTGATTGGTTTGGGTTCATATTTAAAGCTAAGAGAAGGCAACTCAGATGTCATTTTACAGACAAGGAAATAGGTTCAGAAAGTTCAAATTACTACCCAAGGTCACCCAGTGTCAGAGCCCAAACTAAGATTTCTTAATTCCTAATTTTGATTGTTTTTCCCAGGGCTTTAGACTGTCTTCCTATGTGGTTAATAACACACGATTGCTGCCTAAGAATACCAATTTCTACTGAGGCATGCTCTCTGTCATTAAGTGCTCCAGCAAACTGTTAATTAAGATTGTTTTGAGCTGTTTACCAATTTAAGTGATGTCAGATACTTCTCTTGGATTCTGTTAGCCTCTTGGGAATGACAGAAAATTCTGTTGATTCTGTTGCCTGTCCTTTGGCCATCTGTTCTAAATCATGATTGTGGCTGCCATTTGGAAATCCATAATCTGATACTGTTACCAGAGTTGTACATTTAAAACACATTAAGCTCTTTGTGGGTTACAGCCCTTCTTAAGCTCCCCTTAGTTTTTATAGGATATGCACAGAGAAGGCTAAATTTTGAAGCTGAGAGATGTAGACTGAAAGAATGAAGAAGTTCTATCCTTGTTCTCTTCCCCAGCACTGTGGAAGCTGTTTCTGTCGAAGAGGTCAGAAATAGAAGATAAAACCCTTGACGGTGCATCTGCTGATCAAGCACAAAGCAGTCAGGAAGTAGGGGTGAGGGTGTAGGTATTTCCCTGCCATCCTTACGAAGTCCCCCTCAAGCTACATTGGATGTTCACGTAGGAAATGATCAACACTCTTCAGTGTGCACAAGCCTACAGAAGACTTTCAGAGGTATTCTGTTTTTAAATGTTTACTGAAAAAAATTAATTTGGATGTCACACTCTGCACTTTCCAGAGTTAATTCTTAGTACTGTAATGCCCTTAATACCCTTTGTCGTTCAGGCTATTATAATGCTAAGGGTTAAATATTTTTCTGAAATAATGAGTTAACACACAAAAAACACATAGAATAGCACCTGGTCCATAGCAGGGGCTCTGCAAACATTTGCCACTATTATTCACGTGTTGATGTATCCTTCATCGAGTGCCCGGTCCAGGCAATGGAGACACACTAGAGGTGAGGGTCATAGGTCCTGCCCTCGAGGAATTTATAGTGAAGGAAACAGATAGGTAAACTGGTGATAACAGGGATACCTGTGGAAATATGCAGAAGATGTGGTGGGAACAGTTAGGCGGGGCAAACTGATTTCCTGGGCCCCACCCCTCCTGGCATTAGGTGGTCTAGAAATCTGTATTTCCAAAAGCTCCTCAGGCAATTCCAAAGTAGCTCTGGCTGTGTGGGTTGCCTAATCTTTATTAGGCTGGAGGAAAATTCTGGGAAGGCCTTTCTGGAGGAGCTGATATTACAGCTGGTATCTGGAAGAATGAAGGATATCCTAGGCTGAGGGAAAATTGCTCAAAGGAAGATATGAAAGAGTCTCTGCCATTTGGATACCTGCTGGTAGATGGGTCTGGTTGGAGTGAGTGTTAGTTGCTCAATTGTGTTCAATCCTTTGTGACCCCATAGACTGTAGCCTGCCAGGCTCCTCTGTCTGTGGAATTCTCCAGGCAAGAATATTGGAGTGGGTAGCCATTTTCTTTTCCAGAGGATTTTCCTGACTTAGGGGTTGAACCCAGGTCTTGGGCACTACAGGCAGATTCTTTACCATCTGAGCCACTAGGAAAGCCCGACTGGAGTGGAGCCCCTGCAGAAAAGGAGTATGTAGGTAGGATGAGCATATATATCATTACTCAAACCAGGACACTTTGGAGAGTGAAAGGAGGTATGATGAATCATTATATGGGGAACAGGAGATGATGTTTAAGCAAGAGCTCTGAAGAGATTCTGAGGGTCCTTCAGAGGAGAACTGTTTTAAGTATCACCTGGGGCAATGGCAGCCATTGAAGATTAGGGCTGACTGGTGACAAGATCAGGTTTACATTTTAAAGTTTTCTCAGCAGTCTTGGAAAGTTATTCTAAGTGAAATTTTAAAGAATGGTTCACGTTTCTACAGTTTCTTTGAATATGTCATTTAGTTTTAATCTTTATAAGAATCCTAACGTAATGCTGAAAGTGTTCTTAGTGGTTAAAATCAATATAAGGATGGCAGTCTAAGGAATCCACAGTGTTAATAACTGTGGTCCTAGTATTATTATTTCATATATATATATTTCATTCATTCATCTGCTCGTTATTTATTAAACATCTGAGACTAATCATTTTCTCCTCTAGGTACTGGGGAAGCAGAGTGAATGAGGTCCCTGTCTTTATGGAGCTTACTTTCTAGCAGAAGGATTTCCCTGGTAGCTCAGATGGTAAAGAATCTGCCCACAAAGCAGAAGACCTGAGTTCAATCTGTCCTCAATGCAGAAGACCGAGTTCAGTCCCTGAGTTGGAAAGATCCTCTGAAGAAGGGAATTGCTACTCCAGTATTCTTGCCTGGAGAATTCCATGGACAGAGGAACTTGGCAGGCTTCACAAAGAGTTGGACATGACTGCGTGACTAACACTTTCACACTTTTCCAGCAGAAGAAATAGACAAATAAACATGCAATATAATTTCAGGTATTGGTAAGTGTTGAGGAAAAATTCAGTCAAGATAAGGGGTTGAGGGCAGGTGGGAAGACTGTGCTTAGTCGCTCAGTCATGTTAGACTCTTTGCGACCCCATGGACTGTAGCCTGCTAGGCTCCTCAGTCCATGGGGATTCTCTAGGCAAGAATACTGGAGTGGGTTGCCATGCCCTCCTCCAGGGGGTCCTCTCAAACCAGGGATTGAACCCAGGTCTCCCGCATTACAGGCAAATTCTTTACCATCTGAGCCACCAGGGTAGGAAGACAGTATTTTAATAAACGCTGATGGAGATACCCTCCTTGAAGGATGGCATTGAATGCAGTGAGGGAATGAGCATCTTAAGTTCAAATGAGGAAACAGAAAGTGCAAAGGCTGTGAAGCAGGCACAAGCTTGGTGACTTAGAGGAACAGAAAGAAGAGCCTCAACCTGTTTTTGCATCCCAACTCCATGAATTCTTCCCTGGTGGCTCAGACAGTAAAGAATCTGCCTGCAATGTAGGAGACCTGGGTTCGATCCCTGGGTAAGGAAGATGCCCTGGAGAAGGGAATGGCTACCCACTCCTGTATTCTTGCTTGGAGAATTCCGTGGACAGTGGAGTCTGGTGGGCTATATAGTCCATGGGGTCACAAAGAAGTGGACAAGACTGAGTGACTAACACTTTCACTTTCATTCCTGATTCTATACTGAGACCTTCAGGGCATCACATGATCTGGCCTTTACCTATCTATCCTTCCTCCTATCTAAGTTTTACAGTTTGGGAGGGAGAGGTGGTCTGCAAGTGGAGTGTCCTTAAGGAGGGTAAGGGACATTAACTTTTCTTTTTTTTTCTTCTTTTAATTTGTTTGGTCGTACAGTTTATGGGATCTTAGTTCCCCAACCATGGGATAGGACCCATGCCCCTGCAGTGAAAGTAAAGAATCTTAACCATTGGACCACTAGGAAAGTCCAACATCAGCTTTTCTTAACCATACTCTGTATTCGTCTCACTCTGTTATTCTAACAACACTTTTTCAAGAGAAAGAATTCTACCACCACAATCTACTGCCGGAGTGCTTTACAAATGTCATTTATTTAAGCCTTATACCAGTTCTATGAGATTGGCAGTGTTGCCATTTTGCAGGTAAAGAAACTGACTCAAAGAGGTAAAAGAATATTTCCATAGTTATATTGTATCAAATGGTGATTTCAGGTCTTTTCTCTACAAACTGTCTTTCAATGCCTTGGAGCCATAAGTCATACTAATAGGGTATGCCAATAGTACATTCTACATAAAAGTCAGTAGAATGTACATAAAAGTCAGCTCCTGACAGAAGCTCCAAGGCACAAACTGTGGAACAGTACTTTCTTTTTCCCAGGAGGAAATCTCAAAGGCTATGCTATAAACTTTGTGTGTATATATATATAAAACAATACAGTAAAGAAAGCCAGAATTCCAATACTGATGCTGCAATTAATTAGCTCTGTGACCCTGGCATGTCCCTTAGTCCATCTGAGTCAAGTTTCCTGATCTGAAGAATGGGTGTTATAATTTAACTCCAGCTTAGGTACATGTGAAAGTACTTTGAAAAGGAAAATGATGTACACATAAAAGAAATGATTAAGTTCCCAGAAATTTACTGTAAGTATGTATCTATTTGGTTATTAACAAAATTATGGGTTTGATTTCTGAGGTTTGGAATATTAAAACACACACACAAACATGCACAACTGTTGGAGTGATAAATAACTGTAAACTCTCTTAGTTAAATGGTATTTTCGCCCTTCAGCCTTTTTCATCCTTGTACTTTAAAGACTATATTGAGAGGATAAGAAGCTGTTTAGGCTACTGCCAAGTAAGATGAACTGTGGGGTGCCTTCTTTTTGGGCACTAGAAAAAGAACAATTATTTCTGGAAACTAAAAAAAAGAGACAGAGAAGGAAGGGAAGGAAGACTGCAGGGCAGGTAAGAGAAATTTCTATTTGTGTATGGCCATTTGACCTTCTGTGGGGCGACTGAGTTTAATTAGCTGGTTGTGACCGAGTGTGGTCTAGCTGTGCTATAGTTGGGGGTAGGCACAAAATATAAGAACCCAACTCCTTAACACCCTTAAAATCCCAAGGAGCTGTCTACTGAGGCCCGCCTCGCAGAGGAGTCTTTAGCCTCTGTAGGCCCTTGTCCTCCTGGGTTGAACTTGGTACAGGCAATCACTGTTGTTTCTGCAGTCCATGGAAGAAGGCTGACTGAGAGCTTGAAAAGTTCATTTAGGAAGAGTGGATACAGAGCTAGTGTGGAAAGATCAGTTAACCTAGGGGTGGCTGTAGTCTTTCAAAACAGGGTCAGTATGGCATAACCTTCTTCCCTAACTTTTCCATTCATAGTTTTAAACTTTTGTATGGTTTCCTTCCCCAGAAAAGCGTTAAGTGTTACTGAAAGAAAGGAAATGAGAATCAAAGTCTTCAAACATGTGCCTGTCAACAGTAATCTTTTAGAACTGAAAAAAGAAGTTTCTACCTTGAAGAGTTTAAATGGAAGGGAAGGACACTCACTATAATACTACTGTTCAGAAGCTTGAGCAGGAAATTAATTATTGCAGTATTTTTCTTCTTTGATATTTCCCCTTCTACTTTAAGCAGATTCCAAATATCTCTAGTGTTTTCAGATAAGAACTCAAAGTCTTTCCCCTGGAACCTATGGTGGATGAGGGCAGCTGGTAATTTGACCAAGAGCGTGGGCTCTGAAGTTCCATCAGTTCAGTTCAGTCACTCAATCATATCTGACTCTTTGCAACCCTATGGACTGCACACCAGGCTTCTTTGTCGATTACCAACTCCCGGAGCTTGCTCAAACTCATGTCTATTGACTTGGTGATGTCATCCAACCATTTGATCCTCTATCATCCCCATTTTCATCCTGTCTTCAATCTTTCCCAGCATCAGGGTCTTCTCTAATGAGTCACTTCGCATCAGGTGGCCAAAGTATTGGAGCTTCAGCTTCAGCATCAATCCTTTCAATGAATATTCAGGACTGATTTCCTTTAAGATTGACCGGTTCCAAGGGACTCTCAAGAATCTTCTCCAACACCAGTGCTCAAAAGCATCAATTCTTTGGCACTCAGCTTTCTTTATGGTCGAACTCTCACATCCATACATGACTACTGGAAAAACCACAGCTTTGACTATATGGACCTTTGTCAGCAAAGTAATTTCTCTGCTTTTTAATATGCTGTCTAGTTTGTCATAGCTTTTCTTCCAAGGAGCAAGCGTCTTTTAATTTCATGGCTGCAGTCACCAGCTGCAGTAATTTTGGAGCTCAAGAAAAGAAAGTCTGTCACTGTTTCCACTGAGTACATTTGTGTGGTAGTATGAACATTCTTTGACATTGTCTTTCTTTGAGACTGGAATGAAAACCAATCTTTTCCAGTCCTGTGGCCACTGTTGAGTTATCCAAATTTGTTGGCATGTTGAGCACAACACTTTAACAGCATCGTCTTTTAGGATTTGAAATAGTTTAACTGGAATCTCATCACCTCTACTAGCTTTGTTCATAGTGATGCTTCCTAAGGCCCACTTGACTTCACACTCCGGGATGTCTGGCTCTCGGTGGGTGATCACACTATTGTGGTTATCTGGATCATGAAGATCTTTTTTGTATAGTTCTTCTGTGTGTTTTGGTCCACTCTTCTTATTAACTTCTACTTCTGTTAGGTCCATACCATTTCTGTTCTTTATTGTGCTCATCTTTGCATGAAATGTTCCCTTGATATCTTCACTTTTCTTGAAGAGATCTCTAATCTTTCACATTCTATTGTCTTCCTCTATTTCTTTGCTTTGATCACTTAGGAAAGCTTTCTTATCTCTCCTTGCTATTCTTTGGAACTCTGCTTTCAGATGGATATATCTTTCCTTTCCTCCTTTGCCTTTAGCTTTTCTTCTTTCCTCAGCTATTTTTAAGGCCTCCTCTGACAATCATTTTGCCTTTTTGTATTTCTTTTTCTTGGGAATGGTTTGGTCATCGCCTCCTGTATAATGTCACGAACCTCCGTCCATAGTTTTTCAGGCACTCTATCATATCTAATCCCTTGAATCTGCTTGTCACTTCCCCTGTATAATTGCAAGGGATTTGATTTAGGTAATATTTGAATGATCTAGTGGTTTTCCCTACTTTCTTCAATTTAAGTCTGAATTTTGCAAAAAGGAGTTCCTGATCTGAGCTACAGTCAGCTCCCGGTCTTGTTTTTGCTGACTGTATAGAGCTTCTCCATCTTTGGCTGCAAAGAATATAATCAATCTGATTTTGGTCTTGACATCTGGTGATGTCCATGTGTATAGTTGTCTCTTGTGTTGTTGGAAGAGGGTGTTTGCTATGAAATTCTATTACCTAGTTTGAATTTAATCTTCTCCCTCCTAGCTCTGTGACCATGGGGAGGTTACTAATTCTCTTTAGTATCCCCATCTAGGACATGAGACTATTCATCCCTATCTATTAATTAAGATCTAATAAGATTTCAATTAAAAAAGATAAAAAATCATTGAGATCTCACATTTAGCGGGTAAGTGTTAATTCATTTTCCTTTCTTCCTTTTTTGGTAAAGCACCCACAATTTTTAATATATCTTTCTAAAGGGCAGCCAGTAGGAAAGTATTTTGTTCTGAGATTTGCATGGCTAAATCTTCAAAGTTTCGCAAATTTTAGGGTCAAAGGCAAAAAACTTTTGAATAATAATTGAAGTTTTGAATAATAATTCATTTGGCTATAAATTGCTTAGCATTTGGGACTACCTCTCTCATATTTTTATATATATGGCTATTCATTCAACATTTGTTATGTGCTAAGAACTGTTTTCCGGTAATTTATATTAATTCTTTCACTTGATTATCACACACCCTGAAATGAAGGGTTTCTGTTTCCATTTTAGAGTGAGAAAACTAAGGCTCAAGCTCTTAAACACTGTACAGCCTCCATGGAACCCGATGCATAGTAAATACTCAATAACTAAGTGATGGTGGAGTGAATAAATTGACCCATTACACTTGTAGAGTTCTTTCAACTTATACATCCTGTTCACATACTGGATCTTGTTTTATTCTTTTTTCAGGCAATCAAATAATTCTTCCCTTCTCTTTTGAACTGGGAGGGACCTTATAGCTTTTAGATATAACTGAAGTGTCTTAAAATACTAATAGAGTATTAGTATTTTACACAGGAAGAACGGTTTTCTAGTTCAGTCATTCTGATTGGAGAACACTTCCAAAGGGAGGAGGAAGAAATTGTCAGGAGCACGCCCAACTCTAAATAGCCCAAATCTACTGCTTACTATTCTCTATTCCTTGCTAAGAGTAGAAAGACAAATGTCAAGACGGAAGATAAAAGTCAGTTTTGATGTTCAAGTCAGCTTCTGTGTCCTTGTGATCTTGTCATAGATCATTTATATTAACTTAACATAATTACTTTAATAGTGATGTGTATTATAAATAGACTAATCATCCTGAATGCAAACTGTAGAAATTAAACAAATTAAGTGTTTAGCTCAAAGGTTTTTTTTTTTTTCCCCTCTGTCTCACTCTCTCTTCTTCTTCTTCTCCTCCTTCTCTGTCTCTTCCTGAACACAGGCAGCCAGAGATTCAGGCCCCAGATTTCTCTCTGCAGAGTGTACTTTACCTTTTGGATGGGACTTTAAAGACTTTAAACAGCTTGAGACTTATAGTTTGCCACAGGAGCATGTAGCAAATTCCTGTTTCTACTTTTTGAACCAGGAGCTGGAGTATAAGAGCCCCGCGCAGGAAGTCGCAGGTGGTGGGAAAGGGGAAACAAGGTCATTTTCAACCATGTACATTGAGGTTGTACCTTTAAAGTCAATTCTAAATTTAATTGAAAGCCGAGGGCAGAGAAGCCAAGATCGGAGCAATGTGGTGATTTATTCTGAAGCCTGTAAGAAGTCATGCGGCTGAATGTAGGATGAGCTGGAGCTTTAATAAAAATGGCACTGGGGAAGCCAGCGGGAAGAGGCACAAGAATGGAACTGGGTTAGATGAAGGATCTCCAGGCCTAAAAGGAGCAGGGGTCTGAGAGAGCAGTGTTTGCCCAAACTCTGCTGTTTTTACCATGATGGATGCACGTAAGTAATCTGCATCAAAAGGAAAAACCAGGATCAGACAGAAGCCACCAAGACTCTTTAGACAGTGAATTTTGCATGAAATCATTAAGGTGTCCAAACTGCAGAAAGGCTATGGAATGAATGGCAAGGAAACCTCATCTAGTATTTTTCCTAGCTGAAATTTAGCTGAAGAAAAATGACATGTTCCTTTATTAAAACACTACGGGACTTGACAGCAAGGCTCCCACACATTTCTAGGCGTGTTATTGTCTACTAAATGATATTGGACCATTGCTACAGAAAATCCATAACATATTCTCAGAATCAAATCTTCTCTGTTGACAAATGGTTTAGGAACAAAAACAACAACAACAACAAACCCAAACCAAAAACCAACAACAACAAAAAGAACAGGCTTGTCAGCCGATCTTAGAAAGAGAGTTGAACTAGAAATCCTACATAATTCCTGGGTTCTAGTGGGTAGTAGGCTCTCTGATCTGAGGGAGGCACTGGTTGTAGGCACTCCAGTTGTAGGGACTATATGATCTATATCCTTGACTCTAATTTTTCTAGACTCTTTTCTTTAGATCAACTTCATATTTTATTCAACATTGGTATTCATTTTAATCTTACTAAAAACAGTACATGTTCATTGCAGAAAATTCAGAAAATGTAAAAGAGACTCAAAAAGAAAATAAACATCACTGTAATCTCACTGCCCAGAAATAACCGCTGTTAACATTTTGGTCAATATCACTTTTATTAAGATAACATTCAAAGGACCAGGAAGGTCCTTCCTACTGAGAAATAATTGTCATAATCAGAATTTGGATATGGTAGTGATGGCTCTTTTAAAAATCTTTAGATGAATGGTCACTAACTTTGAGTAAGTCTTTTGCTCCAAGAGCAAAATGTTCTAGCTCTCTGGCTTGTGATATCAAGATTCATGATATCTCAGAGGAAACTGTGTGCAAGGCTGTCTGGATTCTGTGAATCAGGAGCTTGTGACCACCAACTTTCAATCATCACCAAGTCTCCTGCTGCTGCTGCTGCTAAGTCTCTTCAGTCATGTCCGACTCTGTGCGACCCCATAGACGGCAGCCCATCAGGCTCCCCCGTCCCTGGGATTCTCCAGGCAAGAACACTGGAGTGGGTTGCCATTTCCTTCACCAATGAATGAAAGTGAAAACTGAAAGTGAAGTTGCTCAGTTCTGTCCAACTCTTAGTGACCCCATAGACTGCAGTCCACCAGGCTCCTCCATCCATGGGATTTTCCAGGCAAGAGTACCGGAGCGGGGTGCCATTGCCTTCTCCAACCAAGTCTCCTAGAGGGGCTTAATTATTTGTGTGTGTGTGTGTGTGTGTGCTTTTTTGGTAATATTTGGATAAGGACAGGTGGCTCAGTGATCAAGAATCTACCCACCAATGCAGGAGATGTGGGTTCGATCCCTGGGTCCTGAAGATCCCCTAGAGGAGGAAATGGCAACCCATTCTGTATTCTCATCTGGAAATTCCATGGACAGAGGAGCCTGGTGGGCTACAGTCTATGGGGTCGCAAAGAGTCTGATATGACTGAGCACACATGCACAGACAAATAACAGAAACCTAAAAATAATTGATATGTTGGGGTACTGAAATTATGAACAACTTTCTTCTAATTGTTTTCCATATTCTTGTTATAATATCTGTGCAACTGGGAATTCCCTGGTGGTCCAGTTGTTAGGACTCCATGTTCTCACTGCAGAGGAGGGCCTGGGTTTGATCCCTGGTTGGGGAAATAAAATCCCACAAGCAGCATGGAGCAGCAAAAAAAAGTTGTGCAGTCAGTGAAAATAGTAAGGAAAAAAGGCAACAGTGGAGAGATGAGAAAGTATGATACCATGTGTGTTTGGAACGCCTTGGACAAGTTACTTAGGCTCACTGAGCCTCAGTTTCCTGTTCTGTAAAATGGGAATAGTAAGACCTACATTGCAGGGCTGCTAAAAAATTAGGAATAATGTATGTAAAGCAACAAGCATTGAATTGGTCACACAGTAAGTATCCAACCCATGGTGGCATAACAGGGTCGATTTTAAAAAAACATTCTCCTTCAGCTCCCACTCTCACATATGTATGAGCTGAGTCGCTTTACTCATGTCCAACTCTTTGCCACGCCATGGACTGTAGACTGCCAGACTCCTCTGTCCATAAAATTCTCCAGACAAGAATACTGGAGTGAGTTGCTTTGTCCTCCTCTGGAGGATCTTCTGAACCCAGGGATTGAACCCATGTCTCTTCCATTTCTTGCATGGGCAGGCAGGTTCTTTACCACTAGCACTACCTGGGAAGCTCCCTACTCTCACAGTTCATATGTAAAAAATATAAGGAGATGTTGCTTAGAAGTTCCTCATACATAGCTGTTCCAGTTCTTGGGAAAATTTTCTAACTCAGTCCAGGAGAAAAACCAATACCTTAGTCTTCTAAGGGATTCAGTTTGCTGGTGATTCTGTTCTGAAAAGCCACTTAAACATAGTCAAGACAGTGTTTACCAGCAACAGGGGACTTGACTGTAAACCATCAGCCTAGAGAAAGACAAAAGAAATTCAAGAGTGTGGGCCAGCTCGTGTCAGGAGAAAACAATACACACACAGTCAAAAGATTTCTGTCAGCACATCACGCTTCTGGTTGTTTATTCAAAAACATATCTTGGACACTAATCGTGTATCATCCAGACCCGGGCCATCTCTAGGGATGCAAAGCTGAGGGGCAATGTTCACTGTGATTATTTTCAGTTTTAATTTCCAGGTTGGGAGTGGGAGGTAGATGGGTTTGAATCTCAGTTTAGCAGTCCAAGTGACAACAGCTAGCTTACTGGCTGAGTGATGTTCTGCAAGCTGACCAATCTGCTGAAAATCAGTGTTTACACTGGTATCTCGGATACCCATGCTTTTTAGACAAAAGAATGAGCTGAGAACATGAATTAAAGTGCCTGGGCCAGGCACTTAATAGGTCCTCAGAAAATGACGATAGTGGTTGTTGCTGGTAATGATGAGATGCAGGCTTCATCTTTGAGGCATGCTCAGCATAGCAGCAGGGAAAATGTATGTGAATAAAGTCCTGAATAAAAGTGGGCCTCCCAGCTGGCGCTAGTGGTAAATAACCTGCCTGCTAATGCAGGAGACATAAGAGACACGGGTTAGATCCCTGTGTTGGGAAGATCCCCTGGAGAAGGGAATGGCAACCCATTCCAGTATTCTTGCCTGGAGAATCCCATGGACCGAGCAGCCTGGTGGGTTATAGTCCATGGGGTCACAAGGAGTCGGACCCGACTAAGTGACTAACACGCACAGTGCCTCAGTGTTAGGAAGGTATGTGAGCAATGAAGCAGAGGTGAAGAGGGGGGGCTTCAAAGAGAAACGTGGGATCCTCACCGTGAAAGACGTGTAGAAATTCTCGGAGAGGAAAGCGAAGCAGAGCAGTCCAGGCAGAGAAGCACAAGGCAACCATAAGGGTACACAGTTTGAGACTTGGGCAGGGATGTCATTCCGTGTCTTGAACCTAGTGCTGCCACATGGCTAAGAATGATGGGAGAGTGGGGAGAGGGAGGGCTGAACTGCTCCAGGTGGAAGACCACTCAAAAACCATGGGTCTTAGTGTCTTGAACAAGAGGCAGATTTGATATGGAAGTTGTGCTGGACACCCTTCATCAGCCCCTCTAGAGTCACCCTCCACTCACTTCCATCTGCTCATGACGCAGGGGCTGACAGACTGTGGACCCATCAACTGGCTTCCTTGCCCTCCAGCTTCCAGTAGGCTTCAGCCAAGGAGACATGGGGAAGAAAGGAAAGGAAGAAGACTAAGATTGGGTCTTTAGTGGAGTATTTATTGCCTTGATGGAAGATCCAGCACCTGTTGGGTGACTTTCTCACAGAGATCCGTGTGCCCTTCCTTTCCCGTGATCAAAGCACTGAGGTATGGAAACCATCTCTTACTGTGTATATAGTCCTTTCATGAACTTTCCCTGAATTACCCAATTTGAGCTACCAAATGTTTCCTGCCAGCCCCTTGACTGATACATATCTTGAATAAGTAATACAATCAATGTGTCTGTCGGGGAGGGTTAGAGCAGCGAGCTGATGGCACTAATGCCAAAAGACATGAGATTCCAGAGCATACGATCTGTAAAAAGAACAATGGTTTGTCCGTTTTGTTGGGGTTGCTAGTCTGGAACCACATGGAGACATGGCATCACTTCTTGGAGAGTGTCCTCAGTCTTGCCTCTAAGTGAGCCACTCACAGCAGGCTTGAAGGGTGACACTGTCCAAAGATGTTCCCCATCTCAAATAGATGGACTGACTTCAAAAGGAAAGCCTTGAAATAAGCTGTCTCATGTCAAGATTTTTCTTATTAGGATAGCCAAGGGGATCATAAGTGGGAGTGGTTGTTGGGAATTCTCTGGCAGTCCAGTGGTTAGGACTCCACGTTCTCACTGCTGAGGGTGTGGATTCAGTTGATTGGGGAACTGGGATCCCACAAGCCATGTGTAGTGGTAGAAAAAGGAAAAAATAACGTGGGAGTGGGTAACTGATGTAGCAGACTTATGAAGAGAGCTCCCCCCTCCCCATTTTGATCTGTTTTTCCTTTGTAAAGAATCAACAGAGTTTATATTCCCCACCCCTGCCCCTCACCTTTTCCCAGGTCTGTAGGAACCATCTACTCTTTCTCCACCCACTCCTGCCCATCCGGTCCTCCGGGAAGGATGGGATGCAACCATTTAACTTTTACAGCTCTCCCCAGGGGAGCTGAATTTTGAAACTCAGCTTTAATTATATAATGAAAGCATATGTTTCCTATTGCAAGGATTGTAGACAGCAGTGAGGAGGAGGGAAGAGTTGGGGTGAGAATGTGTGAGGAGAGAGGACTGAGTGACTTCTAGGGAGCAGTAGTCACAGCGGCAAGTAGAAGACCATTCTCAGACCTCCGAGGCGGAGCTGGGAGCATCTCCTTCAATAATCACGAAGTACTGAGAGCTAGGTATGCAGGCCACTGCTGGGCTTGGGGAAATTTGGAGTACATGTATATATCAGTAGAGGAAAGAACTGGGGTGGGGTTTAGAAGAGAAGAGATGAATTCAGGTTGGTGGGACCTAGAGACAGTATATGAGTTGAATCTCAAGATAGGCAGATGTGGAAGTAGCAGGGAATTTCTGGGTACTTCTTCCCCATCTTTGCCACCTCCCTTGCCCTGGCCCCTCCAAGCACTGAACCAGCTCAATATATGTAGAGAAAAACTTCAAATATTTGATAATATAATATACTCAGAATATGCTTCAGGGTGTATGGTCTAAGACAAATCGTATTTTGCATAGGCTAACTTTGTCACCTTAGTCACACCAGCAGTAGATAAATACGTGCTTCTAATTATAGAATTAACACACAAATACTTTTTTTAAATTCCGTTGAGCCAGGTCTTTAGTTGCAACATGTGGGATCTAGTTTCCTGACCAGGGATCAAGCCTGAGGCCCCTGCGTTAGGGAATGTAGAGTCTTAGCCACTGGACTACCAGGGAAGTCCCCACACATACTTTTTTTTATCATAAAAAAGTCCAAGCATTACAGACGTTCCCTTTGAAATCACCACATTCAAACCCATATTTACTTCTAGAAATATATTGTTCTGTGTGTGGGTCTGTGGTTGCATAATGGTATCATACTGTGTGTTCATTCTATACCTTGCATTTATCACTCAATATATCCTGGAGCTCGTTGTGAGGTATTTCACAGAGAGCTACCCTCATTCTTTTTAAATCCTGCCTAGCATTTGTTTATTTCTAGATACAGTTTTGAAAACACTTTTCATAACTCTTTTTTTTTCTTTCATAACTCTCTTGGAAACTTTCCTTGTGGTAAAAAAATATACCCCAGAAATATTCAGGACCCTCCCCAAGAGAGTCTATTGCCATAGGAGGACTGGAAAGGGAGTTGGAGAAATGATTTTCAATAATATCCCAGGTGATTTTATTACTTGGCAAATCTGGAAACATTATTATGGTTTATTTTTCTGTTTCCCTATCAAAGGCTATTTAAGTAACTTGAATTTTTTGTATTACAATACTGCAAGGCACAGTCTTCCTAGTGAGGCTGATACTGAGAAATGCAATTGTTGGGTCAGGCAGTATGTGCATTTTAATATTATATGAGATACTGCCAAATTGCCTCATAATGTGGCTGTAGCAATGTACAGTCCCCTCACTATCTCAATATGTCTTCTTGTATCCAAAAAAAAAAATGAATTACATCCAATCTGTCTTCATGTCTTAATATCAAATTTTACCAGAACTCATCATCATAACCCATCTCTCTCAATATGTTTCATATTATTCTAGAAAGAGAACTGAAGCTCACTCAGATACTCAAGCCAGAAATCTGACTCCTCTCACTTCTCACTCCCTAGCACTAATTGGTCATAAAGCTTATCAATTTTACCAGTTTAATATCTGTACATTCCTGCATGTCTATCATTACTACTTAATTCTTACTACCTAATTCATTTTTGTCTTGTTTTTTTTTCATCTTAGACAATGACACAGACCCTTCATCCATCTCCTGGCTTTTCTTTCCACACCCCACCCCCTAAAATTTATATATATTAACCTATCAGCTTATTGATTACAACTCTTCAATGGCTACCAGTTGCCATGAAAAACAACTCCAGACTTAAGATTTTACAAAGATTTTGAAATCAACCACTTTTTGCCCATTTCTATCCCACTTGATAGAAATGTTATCTATGAAGAAACTGTTTGAAGGACATGCAGTCTATCCATTCTAGCTATTCTAGATTTTATTCATTGAAAAACCATAAGCATTACTTGGCCAGTTCTATTGTGGTTCCTATAGAATTACTTCCTATGAGTTATTGTTTGCTCTGTGTATCCTTCTTTCAAGAAGTACTGAAAAAATTTCTCTCTCTATCCCCCAAATCTAGAACAATGCTTTATTTACAGAAATATTGTCATATATATATATATATAGTCTATCTATCTATATGAATGACACATAGAAATGCACACACATCAAATGAAAACCAATAGGAAAAATCCAAATGTAATCATCTACTCCAGGATGTCTTTTCTGGTTATTTTTATCTACTATACATTATGTAACCTCAGACCTACTTACTCTTCCCTGCATGCTCTGTGCTTTATTATGTCTCATGCAATATTCTCTGCCTAGACTCCTTCCCCCATCCACTCTTGTTAAGCTGAAGAACTCTAATGCAGCCTGAAGACCAACTCAAAGTCAATCCCAGTAAGTTGAGGGGCTCCTTTCTGTGTTCCCACAGCATATCATATATCAGTCTTAGAATTTCTCACATTGCTTTGCCACATGGCTCGTGGAATCTTACTTCCTGGATCAGGGATTGATCCCTGGCCCTCAGCAGTGACAGCGTGGAGTCCTAACCACTGGACTGCCAGGGAATTCCATGATGATTTTAAACTTAGGGTTTTCCTCAATATTTTGAACCTGGGTTTCCGTTTATGATTAAATTGGTGCCAAATTGTGTTAAGTTTCATTGTACCTGACTAATAAGAAAAGATCACATAAGAACTACACTAGTATCAAGCTAAGACTGAAGAGTTCCCCAGCCAGCTAGGGAAGGATTCACAGAAAAGTAGGGAGAATTTGGGTCACCACCTAGCATCCAGTAGCCTGGTCATGAAGACCGATAAGACCCTTCGATAGCATGTTCTCTCAAAGAGCTGTGATTTGGTTTCAGCACGTCACCTGTGTCACATTATGTTAATATTTATTTGGATTCTATTGGTTTTGTGATTTGGCTTTCATTTAAATTTATTTTTACTTTATTGTTGCTTAAGTTCTATGTATAGACAGAGTTAAACACCCAAACAATATTTAAATAACATTATAATAAAAATAGTCTAAAAAATAAATAAAAATAATCTAAATCAGTGCTAGCTCTACTTTTTTGTTTGTTTGTTTGCGCTGTGGGGAATGTAGGATCTTAGTTCCTCAGCTGAGGACTTCCACAGTGAGAGTGTGGCGTCCTAACCACTGAACCACCATTGAAACTAACATGGATCTAAAGTTTTTCTTGAAACAACTGGGCACTGGTGTGATTAGAACTCTACTTTAAAGGGCAGAAAGACTCCGGCTGCTAGGCTCCTACAATGACCACATGAAGGGTGGAAGCCTTGGCCATTTGACCGGGAGCTGACATGAACTGTCCAGTGTAGGCAAAGGGCCTTAAAACCTCACTCAATCTTCACAACCACCAGCGTCCTGATTTTACAGACGAAACAAACTGGCTCAGAGAGGTTAAGGAATTTAAGCATGGTTAGATGTAGAGAAGTGCTACAACCCAAGATTTAACGTAGAGCTATAAAAGCCATTTCTACCTTTCCTATTTAAATTTTCAGTTTTTTGTTTTTATTCTTGTATCAAGCTTATACATGCCCATAGCTTAAAGAATAGAATGGTTCCATATGGTTTAAAAGGAAAAGCAATAGTTTTCTACCTCCTAGACACTTACTTCCCTCTCCCTGGAGAGAACCACTTTCATGTATCAGCTGTTGCTGTTTATATTTACCTCCACGTTTCCATATAACATGCTTAATTGCTAGCTTCTTGCTTTTTCAGTTGTAGGTGCCAACTAACAACTTTTCACTCTGGTAGAAGATGAGGTTAAGCTTTGTCTCTCTTTGCCCCCACTCCACTCACTCACATACCACCCTTCTCATCTCCCTCTTCTCCCGATTTATTTATGTTCTAATTTTTGTTTGGTCAGCACTAGGGTTTATACTACAATGACTTTTCACAGCTGAGTCATCTCATAAACCATGATTTTTTTTTTCTTGTGTAACTTTTGTTTTCCCTGATAATTATCTTATCTTCCCATTTGCTTTATCTTCCTATGTATTTTGCTTTGTTTTCTTTTCAGTTCAGTTCAGTTAGTCACTCATGTCTGACTCCTTGCGACCCCATGCACTGCAGCATGCCAGGCCTCCCCGTCCAGTCCAACACCAACTCCCAGAGCTTACTCAAACTCATGTCTGTCGAGTCGGTGATGCCATCCAACCATCTCATCCTCTGTCGTCCCCTTCTCCTTCCACCTTCAATCTTTCCCAGCATCAGAGTCTTTTCCAGTGAGCCAGTTCTTCACATCAGGTGGTCAAAGTGTTGGAATTTCACTTCAGCATCAGTCCTTCCAATTAATATTCAGGGCTGATTTCCTTTAGGATGGACTGGTTTGATCTTCTTGCAGTCCAAGGGACTCTCAAGAGTCTTCTCTCAAAAGCATTCAAAAGTTCAAAAGCATTGGTCCTCAGTTTTCTTTATAGTCCAACTCTCGCATCCATACACGACTACTGGAAATTGCTTTTTTAATATGCTGTCTAGGTTGGTCATAGCTTTTCTTCCAAGGAGCAAGCATCTTTTAATTTCATGGCTACAGTCACCATCTGCAGTGATTTTGGAGCCATAAAAAATAAAGTTTGTCACTGTTTTCCCATCTATTTGCCATGAAGTGATGAGGCCAGATGCCATGATCTTAGTTTTCTGAATGTTGAGTTTTAAGCCAACTTTTTCACTCTGCTCTTTCACTTTCATCAAGAGGCTCTTTAGTTCTTTGCTTCTGGCCCTAAGGATTGTGTCATCTGCATGTCTGAGGTTATTGATATTTCTCCTGGCAATCTTGATTCCAGCTTGTGCTTCATCCAGCCTGGCATTTTGCATGATATACTCTGCATATAAGTTAAATAAGCAGGGTGACAATATACAGCCTTGATGTACTCCTTTCCTGATTTGGAACCAGTCTGTTGTTCCATGTACAGTTCTCTTGCTTCTTAACTGTTGTTTTCTTTTAATTAATTCATCTTTGGTATTTGTCTTCCCTCCAGATGTGCAGATATCACATGTTCTACCAATCTGATCTCCCTGCAGATTCTCCCCAGGGGCGTTATGATTTGCACCAACTTGGACTGGCTGTCCTCATAGATTCCCATCATGAGCACCCTGCTCATTCCTGTCACCACTCCATGGGTGAAATACTGCTTCCTGTATCCATGGCTTCCTCTTTTTGGTTTACTGACCAAACTCTAGCTTCCTGAGAAAGTATGGAGGAGAAGTAACTGTTTTGAAAACTTGTAATTCTGAAAGTATTATTTTTTCTACTATCATACATGGTAAAGGTTTGGTTAGATATAAAATTCCACAGTAATAATCATTTTCCTTTAGAATTTTGAAGACTTTTTTCCATTGCTTTCTAGTTTCCAATGTTGCTATCAAGAAATCTGAAGCTCTTTTATTGTGACATGTTTTTTTTTTTCTTTTTAGAGTCTTGTAAGACGTTTTTTTTTGTTTGTTTGTTTGTTTTTTACCCCAGTGATATTCCACTTTTCTCTAGCGTGCTTTAGTGTTGGGAACTTCCCTGGCGGTCCATTGGTTAAGACATGGTGCTTCCACCGCAGAGGGCCTGGGTTCCATCCCTAGTTGGAGAACTAGGATCCTGCATGCCACATGGGGACGCCAAAAATTACAGGGAAAAATAGCTTTAGTGGGGGATTGTTTTCATCCTTTTTGCTGGATAGTCAGTAGGCCCTTTTGAATCTGAAAACTCATGTTCTCTCTACTAGAAAAAAAGTTAAAAATAATTTTACTGTAAGTTCCTACTTTCTATTAATATTTTATCTGTTCTTTCTGGAACTCCTATTCTTTGGATATTGTATCTCTATCTTTTCTATTTTCTATTCATTTTATCTTTAGGTCTTTTTGCTTTATTTTCTGGAATAGCCTTAGCTTCCAACCCTACCTTTGTGTCTTTCAGATTTTTGATTTCCAGTAATTCTTTGTTTGTTTTCTGAATGTTCGTGAAAAAAATCTTATCCTGTTTCATAACTGCAATATTTTATCCAATAGTATTGATTTTTATTTTTTTATTTTTCTTCTCATTGTATAATCATTGTTTGATTCATATTTCTCTTTTCCACCCATTTATTTTACATTATTTTAACATTAGAGGCTTTTCTGAGCAGTCTGTCAGTCTTGCCCACCTGCTCATATCTAAGCTGTCAGGGGCTGGTGAGGAGTTGTCACCCAGCTATGCAGGGTGCAGGAATGAATCTGGAGGTCTCTAGGATAAACAAAATAGCTTTAAATTTTTTAAAACACTCTTTTTCCTAATAAAAGACAAATATTTATTACAAGCAGAAAAATTGCAAAGGAGACTCAGGCAACAAAGAAGAAAATAAAACTCAACATCCAAAGCTAACCACCGCTAACTTTTTTGTATATTTCCTCCTAATCTTTTTACTTGTATGTGCATTTACGTGTGTTTGCTTGTTTTATTTTTTCAAGCAAAATTCTGGTGATAAAATGAATATTTCTAATTGTTTTCTACTTATGAATATATCATAGGCGATGTTTCAGGAATGGCTTTTAAAGAACTTTATCAGCTTTCTGTTGGCAAATACCTCTTGGAATCTAATAGCAAACATGACTGAATTCGTAAGCCAGCCCCTGAATTTAGAGGTCAAATCCTGCCCACATCCCCATGTACACATTTTATCCTTTTAAGTTAGTGAGAAAAGGAAAATGTTCAATGAAAAGAAGTAAGATGTCCTTAAACCCACCAAAGAGTTTTAGGAAATGCACTTGGTTCCATCTTTTAACTCAGCCCTTTTCACTGGCAACACCAATAGTTGAAAGTGTCAGGAACTCACTGTGAGAGGGGGAAAAAAAAATTTGTTATCAAAAGGTAATAGGATGAAGCCTGGCTAACTCAATTCCATTGTTCTGTAGAATTAACTTCGGCAGGTCACATGCACTGACCTAAGGTCAAACAGGTTCAGAACAGATTGGGTATAAAAGAAGTGCACATTTCCTGATACAAGGGATGGGGCTGACAAGCTTTGACTTCTTTAAAAAAAAAAAATTATTTATTTATGGCTGCCACTGGGTCTCATGTTGCTGCACAAGGTTTTTATAGTTGCCCAAAGCGAAGTTACTCTCTAGTTTCTGGGCAGGGCCTCTAAAGCGTGGGCTTAGTTTCTCCGGGGCATGTGGAATCTTCCTGGACTTGGGATGGAGCCCACGTCTCCTGCATTGGCAGGACGACTCCTAACCACTGGACCACCAGCGAAGCCCTTGACTTCTCTTCTGATTTGGTGAAGCCCTCTTCTTTCCCTTACCCCTTTCCCCCAACCCTGCACATGTTCAAAAGAACAAAACCTTCTCCTGGTAATATGTCAGTAAGAAGAACTAAAACAGACACTGCAGGTTAACTGTCCTCTTGGGTGTTAGTCCCATGAAGCACAACTACCTATCTGGGTGATTCTGTGGGAGGAACGCACTTAGGAGGTACGGTGGGCTGGTTGGCAGGGCATTCAAACATTCTTTGTCACTGGGCCTTTTTCTTGCCACAGGCTCAGCCCTGTCTCCATCTTGGGATTTGGAAGGTGGAACTGCCCCCTGTCCTGCTCCCTTTTCCTGGACTGTGCATTGCATATGGCGGCACACCATGGCCTCCCTCAGCGACCACTCGCTCCACGCACGGAGGACCATTTACATCCTGGCTGCCAGGCCGTTTTCCCATGTCTTGGTTGGGCCAACCACCTTCTTACCCTGGCATTTGAGTTTCCTCCTCCCGTGGGAGATTCCAAGCCTAAGTGCGGGCAATTATCTTGGCTCTGAAGGAAGGAAGAAGTAGGAGGATATGAAGTAAAAGGGCTGCAGGTGACCAGAAGGGGAAGGATGAGGGATAACAGTGGCAGGAAGGCAATGGTACACAGCTTCCACCAGTTCACACAGAAAAGTTAAAACAATGTCAGGAACTTTTCATAAGGTTAAATGTATTTAATGATTTTATTCTGTAATTATGAACTCTCCATGGTGTATTAGAATGTTCTTTCTTTTGTGAGTTAATGGAATTGAAATAAAGAGTTGGTAAGTTGGTTCATAATTTTATTATTATTATTTTATGAAATTGTATCTGTCTGGGAAATTCCAATGCCTGGCAGAGAGGTTTGACGTCTAGGCTTAACTGCTATTTTGTGTCCTTGGGCAAGTGACTTAACTTTCTGGGTTTCGGTTTCTCATCTGAAAATAATAATCACTGCTTCACAGAGATTGGTGGTTTAGTTGCTAGGTCGTGTCTGACTCTTTTCAACCCCACGGACTGTAGCCCGCCAGGCTTCTCTGTCCATGGGATTCTCCAGGCAAGAATTACTGGAGTGGGTTGCTGTTTCCTTCTCCAGGGGATCTTCCCCGCCCAAGGATTGAACCTGGGAATCCTGCATTGCAGGCAGGATTCTTTACCAACTGAGCCAACAGGGAAGCCCACAGAGGTTAAAGAAGACAATGAAAGACTTGTGTTTAGCACAACATAGAGCTCAGTAGTGCTAGCTTTTATTTTTATTAATATTGGATAATGATAAAAGAAATTTACTTGCAGTTGGAGACTTGTTAAGGTGAATAGGGCTCACTTAATATGTGAAGCAGATTTTAAGTATTGGTAATCTGGCAAACATTTGGGAAGACTGGGTTGAATTTTCCCTAGGATAATTGGAAAAGCAATGGGCTTGGTGGCAGATTCGTGTTCACGTCCCACTTCTTGTGATGTACCAGCAGAGAGACCTTGGGCAGTTGACATCAGAGTCTCATTGGTCCCTCATCTATCAGATGGGGATAATAATGCTTACCCTTAAGGGTTCTTGGAGGCCACTCTCTTCAATCATTACTAATAGTAATGGCCCAGCACAGTAGGTAGTTCTTGGCATAATTAATCCTCATGACAAGCCTTTAAGGCAGGTTCTATTATTATCCCCAGTTTAAATACTGTAAGAAAACTTAGAATAAGAAGGTCAAGTAACTTACCCAAGTCATCCAGGTGGTAGAGCCCAAAGTTGAACCCATAGTGGCTTCCAAGGCCAACTACTAAGCAATACTAAAGATAAAAGTGCCGTATGGAGATGTTTCCAGTATGCTCACAAAGGAATTAGATCTGGGAGGAAACGCAAATCAAAAAGTTAAAGATATGAATTTGGAGAAACATGTATTTTTTTCCTAGTGTGTATTTTCTTTGCTTAGATTTCGAGGGGACCATAATTTGAATTGGTTAAATTTTTATATATACACATTGTAAACATTTAATAAGCATTAGTTTGCTGAATCAGAATCCAATTTGGGATTAACATATTAAAGTTAACTCCTAAAATAAAGACTAAGGCACTATCTCTGCCCTCAGGGTGGATAGTTACTAGGGGAGGGAGATAAGCAATGTACGGAGACAAACTTTGGAGGTATGTTTGAATGCCCAGAATTGTAGCACTAGACTGGTGGTAAAGGAGAGGTAGGGGTGGGGGCATTTTGAAAGAACTGTCGCCAGAAGAGAGTATTGAAGGCTGATATGAACTAGCCACATGAAGTTGAGATGGTGAGATGAAGAAGAGCCTTCCAGATAGGAGGTTGCAAACTGGCAGTTTGATTTTGGTTAGCAGATGTGTTTTGATTATTCACAATTTAATTATTTGCCAACATTTAGAAATTGGAAGATTTCACATAAATGTAAAGATTTCTGGGTTCTTTTGAAAAATGGGATGATCTGGAGACCCTGGGCCCACATTCTGGCCAGACAACAATTGCTGGCCCTGGCTAAGGGCCACCCTATGAAAAGGACAGCTCACTAGTATTGTACCTAGAAACCTAGTTCTCTATTCCTCTCTCGCAGAAGGCCTGAGAAGCTAAGAAGCAGGATGTTTGTACTGACAGCTGTTTGCAGTTGCTTAGATGTAAAGTTTCTGACATAGAGCTTCTGAAGAGGGGCTAAGTAAACTGATTAACAATCTTCATGGATTTATAGATGGCCATGACAACAGAATAATCGTGAGGAACACTGTAGTAAGAACTGTTTTCTCTCTTTTCCTTGGATACATTTTCCAGCTTAGATGAGGGGCAGTTTTTTTTTTTTTTAACCTTAGCTTATCTAAGGCCTAAATGTGAAATGTGCATACTTCAAAACAGTTATCCTCATGCTTTGCCGCTTTTAAAAATACCTAGGCCAATTATATAGAATCCAGGCATCAGAATAGTTTTTAATACTTTCCAGGTAGCTCTGCTGAGCAGCTACTTTTGAGAATCAGAGTGTCTGCCTTTTCCTCTCATGTAGTCTCTCTGAACCCCTGGCTCACCTCCAGGGAGAGGTGGGTCAGTGACATTGTTGTCTTTCAGAACATCCATTTCCAGGCGGCAGGGAAGAAGCTCCCGCTCAACGTCTAAGGGTGTTTGTCCCTCGGATTCAGAGGAAAGCCCAGCTCTCCAATCCTGGGGAGAAACAACTTCTCCACAGGCTGAAGAGACTTGCTGCTTTTTGGCACCTGAAGAATTTTAACCTGAGGGTTCTGACAATTTAAATAATTGGTATGCTATAACTATTCTGGCTGACAGAAGTGTGGTTTAATGCCGATGAGTCTGAGTTGTAAAAACATGTAACAAACAGGCTTCAGGCTAAAGATATCTGGATTTAAAAAAAAGGAAAAGAGAGAAAGGAGGGGGAAAGGAGGGAGGGAGGAAGTAAAAACTAGCAAGTAAGCTAGTTTCCTCATTTTATTCCACTGACTTAACATTTTAATCAGGTTTCTTCCTTCAGGATAGCAACTTAGTGACCTTGGCCATGTTTTCGGATGTTCTGGTTCTTTGGGATGACTGACTTATATAACAGCTAGTGTGCACAATAACAATTTTTCATAGCCGTACTTTGCTGAAAAAGAATTGTTGAAAAATATCCCCAACTATCTAAACTCAATCTGTACTTTTGACCAAAGCACTGACTTCTCTGGTCCCCAAGAGGAAATATCAGTGAAGATTGTGGCCTCTGCCTGCATATAGTAATTTATTGTAACAGTACTTTTTGGCCAACATACAAGTGGATCATTGACTAAAAATGATGAATGGTGAAGACTTTCTGAACTTTTTGTCTGATGGTGAAGTTGAAGCTCCAATACTTGGCCACCTCATGTGAACAGCTGACTCATTTGAAAAGATCCCGAAGCTGGGAAAGATTGAAGGCAGGAAGAAGGGGATGACAGAGGACTAGATGGTTGGATGGCATCACTGACTCAATATATATGAGTTTGAGCAAGCTTCAGAAGATGGTGAAGGACAGGGAAGCCTGGCGTGCTTAGGTAGTCCACAGGGTTGCAGAGTCAGACAGGACTGAGCAACTGAACAACAATGACAAATCATCTCATGTCTTGGAGCTAAAGTATCTTTCTGTGAGTTTAAAATGAAAAGTATATGCATTAAAAATTTAGCAGTTCTAATTTCTTTGCTCAGACGGACTGTTTAGATGCAACTTTATTTGTAGGGCAGATCGCACACACGCTTGTCTGATCCTTGAAGAAAATGAGTCAGGATAATGGCTTACATTGGGAAAACTTGGCAGTCACCAGCTGACTGCAGAACTTTTGGAGCTAATCAGAAATGTTGAATTGTCTTCAGCTTTAAAAATGATTTTGCTTTAACATAGGTTAGCTGAAGCAAAAAATAATACAGTAGGAGCTATGCGTCTATCAGAGTGACTGACAGACTGAAATTCTCTGGAAAAATAGATTATTTTCCCTCAAAGAGAGTAAAGTTTTGGTTTTCAAAGTCAATCAGAAAACTAACAATTTGGACAGGAGAGGAATCAGCTTCTCTTTTTGAGACAGTATATTTCTAATGATTTTTATGGAGACTATAATAAGGATCAGGAAACAAAAGCTTGATACGGACATGTTTTTAGCTAGCAGATTGAAAAGAAATAATGGCATGAATAAAGTTTTTTTTTAATACTGACAAAGTTCTCATTCTTTTATATTGTCTGAAATAAAATTGATAAATGAAAAAAAAAAACTGTAACAGCTAAGTTCTCTAATACAACTATGTTTTTTCATGGTTAAAACTTTATCATAGATACTTTTCTGTGTATTTTTTCTAAATTTGGGGGAAGATTCAAATTTATATAGCAATCTCCTGAATACTCAGTATATTTGATATATGTATAAAGTATTAAAAATTAAATTTTAACAATAAGAAACCTTCCTAATATTCAGATGTCAACAAAAAATTTTAAATGTGATGGTTTATGTATCTTAGCAACACTGTGTCTAAGACTACAGGGACAAACACACTTAAGACACTTTAAACACTTTGTATATTTGTAGAAATACCAGCATTTTTCAATAAGGAAAGAAAAAACTCCCTTCCATATCTGCCTGCCTCATAGTCTTTAATTCCCTTTCTATAAAAAGGCATTTATGGGCTTGAATCAAAAATAGGTCATCGTGTGGAAAGAAAGTTTCAAATGCAAACAGCACTGTTTCTCATTCTTCCTCTAAGTGTGGCATCTCACCTGGATGTTCTCTGAAACACCAGCATCCTTTTTGTGTAGTTTCTATAGTATATTTCCTTAAAGTCCTTGGGATACCTCTGCCTTCTCCCCCTAAGAGGAACGGGACTTTTCTAAGCAGTGGCGGCATTTCCCCCATTTGGAATGTTCTTGTCCTATCAAGCCTTAAGCCCTCCCTTCCCTTCTCCAGCTGGCTAACTCCAGGCCCAATTCAGGTGTCATGGACTCCTCCTCAGGGTGCCCTCCCTGACCACCCTTCCCCAGACAAAGCTGGGGTCAGTACTTCCTCCCCCGGTTTCCCGGCACCTACGTCTGGTTGGTGTTGCAGTCTGCACTCCTGTTAATTCTTCTTTGCTGGCCTTTCTCTCTAGACTGTCCATGAAAGCTCTTTTGTTCACTGCTATGTTCACAGTGCCCCAAACAGTGCCTGGCAATGTAGTGTTCAATTAACGTTAGCCGAATGAATAAATAAATGACGGTTTAAAATAGAATTCTCAAATGATAGAGGTACAACAGAGCCAGAGATCAAGAACACCTTGGTGGAATCTGATTAGCAGATTGGTTAGCAGTGCTGAGGACCACGCAGCTCTCTTCCCCGGGAAATGAGACAGTAGACGTCAGTGGTCGGCACGTTTAGCTTTGGAAGCGACTTCCTTTAAATCTGTCTCTCCCTTTTATCTCCATTAAAGAGCCTCGCTGGATCTATAATAGACAAGAATATAAAAGCATCATTCTCTTTCTCATCCCATCCTGTTTACTCAGCAACCCCAGCCCCCGCCTTAGCCTCAGCCCACATGTTCTCTATTAATAAGCGTTAGGAGAGGCCAACCTCACCCAGCACAGTTTTCCCCCTTTCTTTTTTCCGCAGGGAGACCTCAGCCAACTGCCAGAACTCATGAGTGAAAGGCCTCGCCGGCTCTTGGGAGCTTTGAGGGGAGGGTGAAGACAAAGGTGACGTCTGGGCCTCCAGTGACTCTGAGACCCAAGTGGCCCCAAGTGTTTTCAAACCAGTGAGCAGCTCTCTTAGAATTTGGTGATAAGCCATGGCTTTCATTTGGGGGAAATTTAGAGGCACATTTTAAGGAGTAAACATATTAACTATAACTAGAAATAGGGCCAAATTCTGTGCCTTCGGAAAAGTCAGTAAAGCAGACACACCCTTGTGCCTTCTAAGTGAATTAACGTACTGTGTTCTGTTGGAGAGCCATTTCTCTCTTCATCTTTAATTTCTGCCCTGAGGAGCCATCTGTACTTGGAGGGTATGTGTTCAGGATAAAACGCACTATGGACGGAGGACTTTCATGCCCAGCTCTTGATGAATGACTCTTTCATACTTGGGGTGGGGGCTCCCTCTGATTTTCTTACTAGCCAGAACTTAGCTGGGCCTAGACATTTCTAGTGACAGAAAGGTTCACACAAATGTAAAAACAAAAGGCAATGACTGAATTTCCTACTTTTTGTTGTTGATTTGGTGGTTGTTTTTAACCTGTATTATATTAACCCATAGTGCAATATTATTCTCCTCAGGGATCTCATGATTATCCTTGATAAAAACAGATGAAAACTTCAAGTTATTTTAGGGCTTCTGGGGAAGAGCTGGTGCATGAATTCTTCTTTCAGTAGAGCAAAGTCCTAGAGTCCAGGAAGAGTTAATACCTTCAAAAGGTGAATGGTATACTTCCTTCTTACCAAAGGCTGAGGCCCAATGCTTGATTTAGAAAAAACAATTCATTAAGTAGCTGGAGTCATGCTGTCCATCAATATGATTGGCAGTCAACTATACCAATCAATGGACTTATTTACATTTGAATCTCTTCCTCGTTTTGTATAGTCTTTTGGAAACTCCTTTTCTTTTAAGATTTTACTTTATTATTTTCTGTTTATACGTTATATATGCCTATTGTGGAAAAAAATTAGAAAGTATAAAAAAAGCATAATGAAGGGAAAAAAACCCACAATGTTACCACCCAGAGACAAACAGACCATTAACATAATGGCCTGTTTCCTTGGAGAATTTCTTCAAGCCTACTTTTTTGATTCCTGCCTGCCCCTGCTTCAGAAACGTTTTCCCTAGTAGTTTTGCCAACAAAAGAGAATCCTTGTCGTGCCCTGTCTGAATGTGAATAAAACTGTCCAGCTGTTGGTTCTCACGTGGCACATAGTAGGAATACAGGGCACATTTACCAATATAGCTGATTATTTCCAGAGTCCCAGTGAACTAATTCTTGAGTAACCAGTGGTATATACATCAGCTGGACCATGTGAGATGAAATTGAATGCACGTTAGAAAGAACATGCTATAGAAACGTTAATAGGCATGTGTTTTAATAGTTGCTCAGCAGTTAGGATGAAGAAATGAAATTAAAGAAGAGGAAACATTATTGAGCTCTTTTTCACCAGAGCATTTGTAAAGGGTAAACTCTGGGAAGCCATGGGACTCCAGACTATCCTGAAATCCAAGCCTATGCATTTGGTTTTCACATTATATGTCACCTAAACCTACTCAAAGTCTCCATTAAGGACTGAGAAAATAGCCCTTATTTTATACAGAATAAAATTTGGGGTTCTGAATTTCTAATTCATGCCTCTTATTTAAGTTCCCACACAAAACCTAGCATTCAGCGTTTGCAGCACCTCCACTGTGTTTCAGTATATCCTTTTCAGATCATTCACCAGACAGCATCCTACAGCTCTCATTCATAAAGTCCAATTATAAGACAAGAAATGTCAGGAATATACACTTTGAGAGTGGGAGGCAAACAGAACAGTACATTGTGACTTTGTAAGAACAGCCATGCATTTCCTCTGGGCTTGTTTTCAGTTCCTTTGTCAGCTGATTACGTGGTCTTTTATAATTTCTCATCTACAGAATGGAGCTATTTGCTTGTGGATTATTTGAAAGACACAGGCTTATGCAAAAGAAAAACGAAGTCATCGTGAGGTAGAATGATATTTCTGGGTAGATGTTTTTGCTTTTCTGTTTCTTTTTTAACATAATTATGAGAAAATAATTTGTAATAGTGACTCTTTAGGTGTATGAAACAAGTAAATATTCTATTAATTCAATCTTAATGCATATGTAATGCTATCTAGGCATTCATTATTTTTGTAATTGTGTTTATCAATAATTTCATTTATTTTCATATAAAGAATGTTATCTTACATGCAGTTTGTTTTCAAAGTACACAAGTTTTCAAAGTATATAGATTAGGGTTTTTGATTCCTACAACAATCTTTTTCATTTAGATAGTACTTTATAGATTACAAAGTGTTTTCATATATATTATGTTACTTAATTCTCATGACACTCCTGAAATTTAAAACTGATCAAAGTGCTTTGGATTTTAAACCCTCATCTGTGACTTTAGTCTTCTGTCCATCCCCATAGATAAATTTCCTTTTTTTCTCTGTCTTATATCCCTTTACTTGCTAACATTTGAGACAGCTCAGGGTTGCCTCTTCTATGAGAACTTTCTCCAATAAATTAAATTGAAGTGACTTCATCTCTTCACTGTGTCCCTTCACTACTCTATACATTTAATTTTCACTGGAAAAAAAATTTTAATTGGTTCTTTATAAAAATTCACATCAGATATGACTACATTCTTATAAAATTATAAAAATCTCAAGGCCCTATGAGTCAATATCACCTACATAAAAAGTTAAAACAAATTTAAAAAAATTGTACCTTCTCATGTCAATATATATAGGTCTTCTGAATTCTTTTGAAATACTGTATAGTATTTCATAGTATGAGTGTTCTATATCAGCACCATTTAATAGAGTTTTCTGTGTTGATGGAGATATTCTGTATCTGCCCTATCCAATATGGTCATCATTAGTTCCACGTGGCATCTGAGCACTTAAAATATGGCTAGTGAAACTGAGGTGTTGAAATTGAATTTTATTTAGTTTAAATTCAAATAGTCACGTGTGGCTGGTGGTTGCCATATTTGACAGCACAGATTTCTACTTTATATTAAAATCGTTTGCTAGTCTCTTAGATTGTTTCCAGTTTCTCCTTAAAACAAAGTGTTGTCAACCAAGTAAAACTTTAGAACAAAAAGGAACTACTTTTGCTTTATTACATGTATTAATTCTTGAGAAGTTTGCATTCATTTTAATGCAGGCTTCTTTGAAGTTCTACAAGAAATTATTGCATGAAGTAGGCAATAATAAAGACATTTTCTATATGAGAGACTGCTTTAAAATGTGCGGCAAATAAAAATATTTATGTCAGTTATTACTATAATAGTAAAATATTGGAATCAATCCTGTATCTAACAATGACAAATTGGCATCAATATTTTATGATCCTCTATATATAATGATGGCCAAAGCAGTCATTAGAAATGATAACAAAGGAATTCCTTGGATGTCCAGTGGGTAGGAGTCGGCACTTTCACTGCCGTGACCCCAATTCGATCCTTGGCTTGGGAACTAAGATCCCTCAAGCTGTGTAATATGGCCAAAAAAAGAAATAATGATGAAAATGTTGTAATTTATTGTGATAAAAATAAGTCTGTATTTTCAAGTGAAAAAAAAGGTTACCAAATAATATGTATAATACGGTTCCCTTTTCATATATGTATTAATACATGCACGTGTTTGAGAACATGATCTTTGGGGACTGATCTGGGTTTGAATTCAGACTGTGTCACATATCATTATGTAACTTTGGACAAGTCTCTCACTTCTTTGAAGTTTGTTTTCCTCATTGCTAAAATGGAAAGCTGATATTTTTATCTTGTTATGTTGAATAGCATATGTAAAGCACTTAGTACATATGTGGTATTTAATAAATGGTAGTTGTTTTTCTAATACTAGTATGTATTGGCATAGAAAGAAATCAGAAATGATATAACAAAATGATTTTCCAAAATGCTGAAAGTGCTCTTTTCTCAATTTTAAAGTTATTGCTGATACTGTTTTTAGTTTAATTAATTGGATGGAACATTGATTTCTTGAATATGAAAAAGTCCATTAAAATTATGTATATATGAGAAAAAATGAATAAATTCTATATATAATATCAAAATATGGTAAGATAATAAATTATGGAGCAGCATAGTTAATGTAATCCCATTTGTGTTTGAAAAAAAAATTTTTTTAAAGAAATATAAAGTTACTATGGATGACCTAGCAAGGAAAAGCAGAAAAATCTTTTAACTTTTACTTTATGACTTTGATTCTGTTTTCATATGATTTTATTTAAACATTTTTATTAATTGTTAAAATAACAAGTGTTCCAAGAGCTTTCAACAAAAAGATAAAAAGAGAGAGGAAAAAGAAAACTGCTTTTCATTCAAATCTACCTTTGCTAGTTTGAAGAAACATGCTTTTCAAAGGCGTAAAAAGGACTTTGAAATTACTTCAATATTAGTAACTTTTCAATTCAGATGAAAACTGTGACAATTCTGCCACTATATCATATTTGTGTAACATTTTACTTTTTCTGCTAAAATACTACTAATATTTATTGAGCATTTATAAGATAGAAATGAGAAAGATGAAAAGAGGTGATTTTCTTTATAAAGAGAACTAATCTTTCATCATTTTCTTATTTTAAAAAAACTTACAGAAAAAAAATAGTTATGGTACTTCATGTGTATCTTTTTGGCCTCTTGCCATAATTTTCTGCCTTTTTCTTTTAATATGGCATTCTAAAGACCAGACCCAATAAACTTAAAAAAAAAAAAAAAAAAAAAAACTTACGGAGTTCCCTACTGGCCTAATGGTTAGAATCCGGGACTTTCATTGCCATGGCCTGGGTTCAGTCCCTGGCTGGGGAACTGAGATCCCACAAGCTGTGAGGAGTGGGCAAAACAAAACAATATTCATATTTTTCTTAATACAGGAAATAGGTATTCACTATAGAAGAGAAAAATAAAATGCTTATAAGACTACTCCAGATGCAATCGTTGTTATTCTTAATATACTGATATGAAATCACATTGATATTTTCACATGTATACTGTGTTCTTTTATACATCATCCTTAATGGCTGCATGGTATTATCTTTTATGAATTTTCAAGGATTTACATAACTAAGGCCCCTTGCTGAACACCTAGGTCATCTCTGGCTTTTTTCTTTATGGTAAACATTCTTATATTATAGTTGGGTATTCGTGTTCAACTATAACTATTTCCCTGGAATAAATTCCTAATAATGTAACTGCTGAGTCAAGGTTCAAACAAAAATTAAGATTTTAATAAGTCTTAATAAATAATTGTTAAAAAGAATCAGTGAATAATTGTGAGCTTGTGGCAAGAAGATGTGTGGAGGAGGCATCTGCAGTCAGGCTCAGAAGCCGAGTTGGTGGATGGCATAATTAGAGATGTTCTTAAGCCGTTTTTGGGTCAGGAGAGTAAAAAAGGTGGAAGAATCTCCACATTCTTACAAACACAGTGCACTAACTATTCAAGAAAGGAGGCTTAACCTTCTTATTACCGCCAGTTCCTGATGCTGCTCTACAGTGTATCTTGTAAGAGAATATTTAAAACACAGAAAAAGAGCAAGTCTCTATCCAGCCTCTCTCCTACAATTGTGACTATTCAGAATCTACTCATGTTTCAAGGAGTAATTTAAGTCTTACCTTCTTCACGAAGCATCCCTGACTCTCAAGTATTTCTTCCTTTATTAATGCATAGCATTTCTCATCCTCATTCCTATATTCAAGAATCATTTTTGAAAAGACTTTGCACCAACACTCTGCTTGTTTATCACTCTTATTTTCACAGATATCAGGTGAGGTGGTTATTATCTTTCTCAATTTGTAGATGGGGCCCTGAAGCTGGGTTAGACCAAGCAACCTTCCACTGCGCTACAAAGAAGAGGCTAACTCAGAATGAACGCAAGGTCCTTCCCTGAATTCCTTGAAATTTTGAAGTCTGCTAACATTTTTTCTAAGAGGTAGGAAACAGCAGAAGGGGAAGCAGATACAAAAGTAGAGGGAGAGTGAATGTGAAAAGGAAGAGCAGTGGTCTAGGGCATCGCTGGGAGGGGTTAGGGTGTCTGGCACAGAGGGTCATGGATGAAGTGGCAGGAGATGCTGTTGGGAAGGAGAGCTGGGGCTGGCATCTTACTGGATGCTGAAGCACATAGCACAGCTCCGAAAACAGTGAAATTCAATCAAGGGAGCTGAATCTTAACAGTATGTTGAAGATTCAAGCTGTCTTTGTTAAAAGATTCGTCTTCCTAATTAGACTGTGAGCACTACAAGGTTAGTGATTGTTTTCCACATTTGTAGGGTCCTGCACAGTACCTGGCATATGGTAATGGTGTATAAACCCCTGGTAAATAAATTAATTAATTCATAAACGTTTTCTTGGGAACCAGAACAGACAAAACAAACCAAAAATAAAGCAAAACAATGCTTTTAGAATCTGAAGACCTCGTTTCAGGTATCTTCTCTCTAGCTTACAGGTGATGTGACTTTTCGTAAGTTACATAACCTCTTTGAATAGTTTACTCATCTGATGATAATACTCACCTCAAAGTGTTATTGTGAGGATTAAATCAGAACATACTTTTGAATTAATTCACAGTACTTGACAAAATTGTAGGCATCCATAAATGTCAGTTTTCTGCTTCCAGCTTCCCGCTATCCAGAATTGAATTGTGCACTAGGAGAGCTTATAGTCATATTTAAAGAATAGTCTCCATTTCTATTCAATATTCAGTGCTATTGTCAGACTGTGAGTCTCGATTTAATATTTTTAAAAAGGTGACTACTTTTTTTTTTCAAGTTTCAGTAGATTTTTTAAATTAATTAATTTATTTTAATTGGAGGCTAATTACTTTACAATATTGTAGTGGTTTTTGCCATATATTGACATGAATCAGCCATGGAGTATACATGTGCTCCCCATCCTGAACCCCCATCCCATCCCTCAGGGTAATTGATTTAATACTTTTAAAAAGGTGACTATTGTTTAAAACATGTATTATTAAGTACCAGATACAGGCTCTCAGTAAACAGATGAATGAATGAATGATTTGAATCCTCAGAGTTTTGTCACAGTATCTACAGCATTCTCAGGAGGCTAAATGTATAAATACATCTGTCACTAGTTGATTATGTTATTTTTAGCTGACTTGAGAGACCTCACTCAAAATCATTAAATTCCTTTTGTTTTGATTCTCTCTGTATCACACAAACTTCTGATGGCCAGTTTCCAAGCTATCTTGATATCTAGAATAAGAGGACCTTGAAATCAATGAATAGGAATTACATCTATTTAAAAATAGTTTATTGTTATCTGGACTAAATCTCTGTTTCTTTTTTTTTTCCTTTTTGAAAACAGGTTTACTGAGGTAAATTCATATACCATACATTTCATCCATTTAAAATATATGTCTCAGGGAGTTCCCTGGTGGTTTAGTGCTTAGGACGTGGTGCTTTCCCTGCCATGGCTTGGGTTTAATCCCTGGTCAAGGGAAATGAGATCCTACAAGCCCAGCAGTGTGTGGGCAAAAACAATATAAATAAAATAAAATAGTTTAATAAAGCGTACAAAATTGTAAACATCAAGGGTTTCAATGATCTGTAATATATTCACCAAGCAGTACCACTCTCACCATAATTTAATTTTTACATCTTTTTCTAATCTCCAAAAGAAACCATTTACCTGTTAGCAGTCATTGGCTATCCCCCACTCACTTCCTCAGACCAGGCAAATACTAACCTCACTTTCTGTCTATAGTTCTATCTATTCTGGATATTTTATAGTTAAAAAATCATAATGTATATATATGTTTAAGACTGGTTTCTTTCCATGAACATAGTGTTTTCAAAGTTCATCCATGCTATAGCGTATATCACTTCTGATTGCTTTTCTTTAGATGAAAATACTGCATTGTATGGATATATCACATTACATTTACCCATTCATCAATTGATAAACATTTTGGATTATTTCCATTTTTGCCTGTTATAAAAGACACCATCATTTCCACCAGACACTGTTTAAAACGGATCCACACCTTCCCATTGATTTTTAAGATGATATTCAAAACATTGTATATAGTTTTAAATACTCGGCAAGTTTTGGTCCCAGTGATTGCTTCAATTCGATCTTGAACTCTACTTGTTCCATTCATATCATCTTCAAAATTGCTGCCTCAAGGTTTTTGCATGTGTTCTCTCTTCCTGGAGACCACCACCTCTTTATCCACCCACCTCTTCCCTCTCCTGCTTAGTTAATTCCAAATTCTTATCTGAATGCAAATATTTTCTCGGAGAAAAATGTTCTGAAATTGATTTCCTTGTCCCCTTTCCCACTCCACCCCTCATCTAGCATAGGTTCTCTGTTTTACTTTCTTAGCTTTTGATTCCTTTTTCTCAAAACACTTGTCTCAGTTTATAATTATGCATATATTTGTATGATTGCTTAATCAATGTTTATTTCTCCAGGTAAGTATGTGTTGAAATTGGTTTGCCCCTATTGCATGTCTAACAATAAACACAGCACCCAGCCATTAGTAGAAAATAAATCAATCTTGGCTGACAATACAAATAAAGACCACCAGAATTTTGGTTTGGATAATTGATGGATCATGAGGCAGTTAATTAAGCGAAGAAATGCAAGATGAGGAATATTATTGAATAGGGCCAGAAAAAGGGGAAGTTAAGTACTAAGAAAGTTGCACTTGAGGAAGTCCCAATGAGGAAGGCTAGCAGACAGTTAGACTAAGACTTTAGAGAGGTGGAAAGAGATGTGGGATGGAAACAGGTCCAAGGATCTTGGGAGTGGCTGAACTCTCCCTGGAAGAACATTTAAAAGGAAAAAGGAAAGAGGGCAGAAGACTAAACTCTAGAGACACATATATTGAGAAATAGGCAAAAGAAGACAGAATAAAGTTTGAAATGAAATATCAAAGATATGGGAGAAGAATCTTGTCAAATGGTCAGAGGAAAGCTCTGAGTTTGATCATTTGGGTTAAGTGATGATCATTACATTTTTCCATTTTAAGAGATTTTTGAGCATCCCATTTCCCAATTTTTCACCTAATAATGTTAGCATCCATTTATGATTTTTCAGTAAATCAATTATTTCAGTGTGGATTGCTGAATAGTGAGTAATGTTTTTGTTTCTTTGTGCAAATGTGCTAAGTTACTTCAGTCCAACTCTTTGCAACCCCATAAACTGTAGCCCACCAGGCTCCTCTGTCCATGGATTTCCCAGGCAATACTACTGGAATGGGTTGTCATTTGCACCTCCAGCTGATCTTTCCGACCCAGGGATCAAACCCACATCTCTTATGTCTCTTACATTGGCAGGCAGGTTCTTTACCACTAGTGCCACCTGGGAAGCCCGTTGAGCCCTCACCAGACCTCAGGTTTGGTTCCATAGTTGTATTACCAACATTTAATCCAGGGCCTCACTCACAGCAGAGACTCAAAAAAAAAAAAAAAAAGAAAGAAAGAAAAGAAAAAATGTACTGAGTGAATGAAGGATTGAAGGCTCTCCATAAGTAGGCTTCTGTAACTGGCAAATGGGAGAGCCTGGGTGAATTGGGCTGACCAGGCTTCCCAAACTGATTGGATTTTACCAGGAAGGCACAGGAGAGCCCTTGGGGCCTTCAAGCAGTAAATCAGGCTTCTACTGGATTTATGATTCAGCAAGGTCTCATTTAATCCTCTTAAAAACCTGATGAGATAATTACTCCTATCTCTGTTTTACTGATAAGGAGAAGACCTCAGAGAAATTAAGCAAACTATTCAAGGATACTAGGAAGTAAGTGAATTTGACTTAAATTGAAGAAAGTAAGGAAAACCACTAGATCATTCAGGTATGACCTAAATCAAATCCCTTATGATTATACAGTGGAAGTGAGAAATAGATTTAAGGGACTAGATCTGAGAAACAGAGCGTCTGATGAACTGTGGACGGAGGTTCCTGACATTGTACAGGAGACAGGGATCAAGACCATCCCCATGGAAGAGAAATGCAAAAAAGCAAAATGGCTGTCTGAGGAGGCCTTCCAAATAACTGTGAAAAGAAGAGAAGTGAAAAGCAAAGGAGAAAAGGAAAGATATAAGCATCTGAAGGCAGAGTTCCAAAGAATAGCAAGAAGAGATAAGAAAGCCTTCTTAAGTGATCAATGCAAAGAAATAGAGGAAAACAACAGAATGGGAAAGACTAGAGATCTCTTCAAGAAAATTAGAGATGCCATGGGAACATTTCATGCAAAGATGGGCTCGATAAAGGACAGAAATGGTATGGACCTAACAGAAGCAGAAGATATTAAGAAGAGGTGGCAAGAATACACAGAAGAACTGTACAAAAAAGATCTTCATGACCCAGATAATCACAATGATGTAATCACTGACCTAGAGCCAGACATCCTGGAAAGTGAAGTCAAGTGGGCCTTAGAAAGCATCACTACGAACAAAGCTAGTGGAGGTGATGGAATTCCAGTTGAGCTATTTCAACTCCTGAAAGATGATGCTGTGAAAGTGCTATACTCAATATGCCAGCAAATTTGGAAAACTCAGCAGTGGCCACGAGAATGGAAAAGGTCAGTTTTCATTCCAATCCCAAAGAAAGGCAATGCCAAAGAATGCTCAAACTACCTCACAATTGCACTCATTTCACACGCTAGTAAAGTAATGCTCAAAATTCTCCAAGCCAGGCTTTAGCAATACGTGAACCGTGAACTTCCAGATGTTCAAGCTGGTTTTAGAAAAGGCAGAGGAACCAGAGACCAAATTGCCAACATTCGCTGGATCATGGAAAAAGCAAGAGAGTTCCAGAAAAACATCTATTTATGCTTTATTGACTATGCCAAAGCCTTTGACTCTGTGGATCACAATAAACTGTGGAAAATTCTGAGAGAGTTGGGAATACCAGACCACCTGACCTGCCTCTTGAGAAACCTGTATGCAGGTCAGGAAGCAACAGTTAGAACTGGACATGGAACAACAGACTGGTTCCAAATAGGAAAAGGAGTATGTCAAGGCTGTATATTGTCACCCTGCTTATTTAACTTCTATGCAGAGTACATCATGAGAAATGCTGGGCTGGAAGAAGCACAAGCTGGAATCAAGATTGCTGGGAGAAATATCAATAATCTCATTTATGCAGACAACACCACCCTTATGGCAGAAAGTGAAGAGGAACTAAAAAGGCTCTTATCAAGGAGGCCTGGCGTGCTGCAGTTCATGGGGTTGCAAAGAGTCGGACACAACTGAGCGACTGAACTGAACTGAACTGAACTTGAAATGGAATTTCTGGGTCATCTCTCTCTCTTTTCTTCTTTTTAAAATTGGGTGTGAAATAATATTTCATCATATTTGATTTTCAGACTGCAGGTGGTGACTGCAGCCATGAAATTAAAAGACGCTTACTCCTTGGAAGAAGGGTTATGACCAACCTAGATAGCATATTCAAAAGCAGAGACATTACTTTGCCAACAAAGGTTCGTCTAGTCAAGGCTATGGTTTTTCCTGTGGTCATGTATGGATGTGAGAGTTGGACTGTGAAGAAGGCTGAGCACCGAAGAATTGATGCTTTTGAACTGTGGTGTTGGAGAAGACTCTTGAGAGTCCCTTAGACTGCAAGGAGATCCAACCAGTCCATTCTGAAGGAGATCAGCCCTGGAATTTCTTTGGAAGGAATGATGCTAAGGCTGAAACTCCAGTACTTTGGCCACCTCATGCGAAGAATTGACTCACTGGAAAAGACTCTGATGCTGGGAGGGATTGGGGGCAAGAGGAGAAGGGGACAACAGAGGATGAGATGGCTAGATGGCATCACTGA
>NW_011494939.1:3431184-3435390 GCF_000754665.1 Bison bison bison
GACTCGATGGACGTGAGTCTGAGTGAACTCCAGGAGTTGGTGATGGACAGGGAGGCCTGGCGTGCTGAGATTCATGGGGTCCCAAAGAGTCAGACAGGACTGAGCGACTGATCTGATCTGATCTGAATGACTAATGAGAGTGAGCATCTTTTAATATTCCTGTTGACCATTTGTATCTCTTCTTTAGAGAAATGTCTACTCAAGTCCTCTGCCTGTTTTTAAATTGAATTGTTTGTCTTTCTGTTGTTGAGTTGCAAATGCTCTCTATCTACTCTGGATACTGGACCCTTATCAGGTATAGGATTTGCAAATAATTTCTTCCGTTCTGTGGGTTCTTTTTTCACTCTTTTGATAGTGCTCTTTGAGGTACAAACATTAAAAATGAGTCACGGAAGATATCTTCCTGTAAGCCTTGTGGCTTTTATTTCACATTTTTTCAGAGCATGGTGGTTTTTAAGGACACCTGTCTAATTGGGGGAAGACCCAGTGGAGAGAAAGCTTGGCTTGTCTGATGACTGGAAATTGTTCGGCATTGCTGGGGCTTCTTGCAGAAGCTAAGATTAGAGTTAGGGCTCTGCGACCTCTTGTGTGTCAGGCAGTACCAGAAGCACTTGTAAATCCTCATGATAACATTTGGAGGTAGGTCCCATTTTAAAATGTTTTATACCAAGTGCTTCCCTGGTGGCTCAGACGGTAAAGAATCCACCTGCAATGCCAGAGAGCTTGGTTAGATTCCTGAGTCAGGAAGATCCCCTGGAGGAGGGCATGACAACACATTCCAGTACTCTTGCCTGGAGAATCCCCAAGGATAGAGGAGCTACAGTCCATGGGATTGCAAAGAGTCCAACACAACTGAGAGAGGAAGCACATACGTCAAGAACTGAGGAGTAAAGTCTTGAGGAAACTTTTTCAAGGTCACATAGGGATAACTGGTAGAGATTGTATCTGAATCCAAGCTGGTGCAGACTGCGTGTTCTGAACTAGACCCCACAAGAGAAGTTTTGTTTCACTCGTCTTTCTTTTTCTAAAGATTATGCTGGGAAAAAACAAACAGTCTCCCCTCCCCAAATTTAACAAAAACTGTTCTTTGGCCATTTGTTTGACCTTTCTCTTCCGAAATCTTTTGTACGTATATTCTAATCATGGCTGGAAGAAATAACTGATAATTTTTCCATATAGTGGAGACAGCTTCCCAGGTGGCACTAGTGATAAAGAACCCACGTGCCAAAGCAGGAGACATAAGAGACTCAAGTTTGATCCCCAGGTTGGGAAGATCCCCTGGAGGAGGGCACGGCAACCCACTTCATTATTCTTGTCTGGAGAATCCCATGGACAGAGGAGCCTGGCAGGCTACAGTCCAAAGAGTTGGACACGGCTGACATGACTTAGCAAGCGTGTATAGTGAAGAGGTTGCTTAGCTTAGTGGAGTTCTAACACTTGGCACCTGTATACCCATTTTTCAGCCTCAGTTTCCTTTTATATCAATTGTTTCTTAATCCTTGACAGCTCCTCTTGGTTGTCTAATACACACCTCCTACCAAAGCAGAACTCTTAATTCCTAGTCTCTCCCACAGCCCACTGAACAGAACCCAGTCCCTAAACTTCCTCACCAATTCAATTCAGTTGAATAAATTCAGTCCAATACAATTCAGTCCACACCACCAATTTCTTCTTGACACTCAAGCCAAAATCTCAGGGTCATCCTTGATTACCACATTCCCATTAGTTCCCTCTAGCCCCACACATATTCAATCTATCACCAACTCTTCAAATTTGAACTCCAAATGACATCTCTGATAAGCCCATTCCCCCCCACCCCCAACCTTTGCTTAGTCTTACCCAGTCTAAGCAAGCATCACCTCTGCCCTGGAATCACCTCTTCATCTGTTTCCTGATCTCTTCTCCTCTTTGCATGCTCAGTTACTTGGTTGTGTCCTACTCTTTGTGACCCAATGGACCATAGCTAGCAAGGCTCCTCCATCCATGGAATTCTCTAGGCAAGAATACCGGAATAGGTTGCCATTCCCTTCTCCAGGGGATCTTCCTGACCCAGGGATCGAACCCATGTCTCTTATGTCTCCTGCATTGTCAGGTGGGTTCTTAGCACCACCTGGGATGTGAGAACTAGACCATAAAGAAAGCTGAGCACTGAAGAATGGATGCTTTTGAACTGTGGTGTTGGAGAAGACTCTGGAGAGTCCCTTGGACTGCAAGAAGATCAAACAAGTCAATCCTAAAGGAAATCAGTCCTGAATATTTATTGGAAGGATGGATGCTGAAGCTGAAGCTCCAATACTTTGGCCTCTTGATGCAAAGAACTGACTCATTTGAAAAGACCCCAATGCTGGGAAAGATTGAAGGCAGGAGGAGAAGGAGACGATAGAGGATGAGATGGTTGGATAGCATTACTGACTTGATGAACATGAATTCGACTAAGCTCCGGGAGTTAGTGATGGACAAGGAGGCCTGACGTGCTGCAGTCATGAGGCCACAAAGAGTTGGATATGACTGAGCAACTGAACTGAACTGAACAGAACCACATGGGAAGTCCCTGCTCCTTTTTAATGCAATCTTTATAGAACTAGAGTAAGTTTCTTAAGATTTCATTCTGCCCAAGGCAACCCCCATGCTTAAAACTCTTCAAAGACTTAGCCCAGAGTAAAATCTACACTCCTTACTACACCCTCGTGAGGTCCTACATACTGGGGCCCATTTTTCCAACTTCATTTCATATGACTCAACCATGCTCGTTATGTAAAAAGTCAGCCTTCTCTTTGTTCCTTGAACAGGCCGGGCCCTTTCCCTCTCTGCTCTTCTCGTCTTCAGATCTCAGTTCAAGGGTTATTTTCTCAAAGAAGCTGTTCCTGATGTGCCTCCCCAGGCAGGCTCTATCTCATCAGTCTGTTTAGATTCTTCATAGCAATGATCTCAGGGATCCTTTCTAATTATCTTGTTTATTTGTTTTTGTTTATCATCCTATTTGTTGGTTTTCTGTCTCCTACATTGTAATGTAAGCTCCATGATGGCTGTGACCTTGTCTATCTTAGTCATCATTAAATCTTGACAGCTTGGCACATGATGGTCCAAAATGAATGAATAAAAAAGTGTCTCAACCTATGATAAGGACATAAACAACTGTCTCCTGTAGGTGGGGTACTATACTAGTTGCTGGCATAATTAAGATTCATAAGGAAATTGTGGGACTGGACTGGCACTCCAGTGGTAAGGATTTCACACTTACGTGGGGGGCATGGGTTTGATCCCTGGCCAGAGGAACTAAGATTCTGCATGCCATGTGGCACGGCAAAAAAAAAAAAAGAAAAAAAATTCATAAGGCATCTTGGTTTTGAAAAGGAAAGCAGAAACAAAACAGGTAAACTAATAGCTATATGAAATATTTACATAAATATAAATATAAAGTGAGAAGAAAGATTTACATATAGGAGTAATAATATCTGGTAGAAGAAGAGCAATGCTAAAGAAAATCCATAGAGATAGTGATGTGAGCTGAGCTTTGAAGGATGAAAGTGCCAGATGGACATGGAAGAGGAAAAAGAGGGGACAGTGTGAACCAAGGCATGGAGGTGAGATGTAACAATGGTTCTGAGGAATAGAAAGGAGCTTGGAGTGGTTGGGGCTTAGGGTGGTTTAGGAGGGTGTTTGGAGATGAGGCCAGAAGTGTAGTCCGGAGTCAGTTAACGACAGCTTTGGAGATTCAGCAAAGTTTGGAATGTGTTGTATATGGCAACAAGGCACTCCTCTGTAAGCAGACGTGCATGTTAAGCTGCTTCAGTCATACCCAACTCTGTGCGAACCTACAGAATGCAGCCTGCCAGGCTCCTCTGTCCATAGGATTCTCCAGGTGAGAATACTGGAGTGGGTTGCTACGCCCTCCTCCAGGGGATCTTCCTGACCCAGGGATCGAATCTGTGTCTGTTGCATCTAACCTGCATTGGCAAGCAGGTTATTTACCACTAGTGCCACCTGGGAAGCCCTGTAAGCAGAGGAACACATCTTATTTCATTAAGGTCCCTCTAACAACAATATGATGTGAACCAAACCTGGAGACAGGAGGCTCAATTTGGAGGAGACCTAATGTGGAGAAGGAAACGGCAACCCACTCCAGTATTCTTGCCTGGAGAATCCCATGGATGGAGAAGCCTGGTAGGCTACAGTCCATGGTGTCGCAAAGAGTCAGACACGATT
>NW_011494939.1:3435838-3436698 GCF_000754665.1 Bison bison bison
ACTCAGTTGTGTCCGACTCTTTGAGACACCATGAATCGCAGCACGCCAGGCCTCCCTGTCCATCACCAACTCCCAGAGTTCACTCAAACTCACATCCATAGAGTCGGTGATGCCATCCAGCCATCTCATCCTCTGTTGTCCCCTTCTCCTCTTGCCCCCAATCCCTCCCAGCATCAGAGTCTTTTCCAGTAAGTCAAGTCTTCACATGAGGTGGCCAAAGTACTGGAGTTTCAGCCTTAGCATCATTCCTTCCAAAGAAATTCCAGGGCTGATCTCCTTTAGAATGGACTGGTTGGATTTCCTTGCAGTCCAAGGGACTCTCAAGAGTCTTCTCCAACACCACAGTTCAAAAGCATCAATTCTTGGGCACTCAGCTTTCTTCACAGTCCAACTCTCACATCCATACATGACCACTGGAAAAACCATAGCCTTGACTAGATGGACCTTTGTTGGCAAAGTAATGGCTCTGTTTTTCAATATGCTATCCAGGTTGGTCATAACTTTTCTTCCAAGGAGTAAGTGTCTTTTAACTTCATGGCTGCAATCACCATCTGCAGTGATTTTGGAGCCCCTCAAAAAATAAAGTCTGACACTGTTTCCATTCTTTCCCCATCTATTTCCCATGAAGTGATGGGACCAGATGCCATGATCTTCATTTTCCGAATGTTGAGCTTTAGGCCAACTTTTTCACTCTCCACTTTCACTTTCATCAAGAGGCTTTTTAGTTCCTCTTCACTTTCTGCCATAAGGGTGGTGTTGTCTGCATAAATGAGATTATTGATATTTCTCCCAGCAATCTTGATTCCAGCTTGTGCTTCTTCCAGCCCAGCATTTCTCATGATGTACTCTGCATAGAAGTT
>NW_011494939.1:3436798-3459618 GCF_000754665.1 Bison bison bison
AGGCAGGTCAGGTGGTCTGATATTCCCATCTCTTTCAGAATTTTCCACAGTTTACTGTGATCCACAGAGTCAAAGGCTTTGGCATAGTCAATAAAGCATAAATAGATGTTTTTCTGGAACTCTCTTGCTTTTTCCATGATCCAGCGAATGTTGGCAATTTGGCCTCTGGTTCCTCTGCCTTTTCTAAAACCAGCTTGAACATCTGGAAGTTCACAGTTCACGTATTGCTAAAGCCTGGCTTGGAGAATTTTGAGCATTACTTTACTAGCGTGTGAGATGAGTGCAATTGTGCGGTAGTTTGAGCATTCTTTGGCATTGCCTTTCTTTGGGATTGGAATGAAAACTGACCTTTTCCATTCTCGTGGCCACTGCTGAGTTTTCCAAATTTGCTGGCATATTGAGTATAGCACTTTCACAGCATCATCTTTCAGGAGTTGAAATAGCTCAACTGGAATTCCATCACCTCCACCAGCTTTGTTCGTAGTGATGCTTTCTAAGGCCCACTTGACTTCACATTCCAGGATATCTGGCTCTAAGTGAGTGATTACATCATCGTGATTATCTGGGTCATGAAGATCTTTTTTGTACAGTTCTGTGTATTCTTGCCACCTCTTCTTAATATCTTCTGCTTCTGTTAGGTCCATACCATTTCTGTCCTTTATCAAGCCCATCTTTGCATGAAATATTCCTTTGGTATCTCTAATTTTCTTGAAGAGATCCCTAGTATTTCCCATTCTGTTGTTTTCCTCTATTTCTTTGCATTGATCGCTGAAGAAGGCTTTCTTATCTCTTCTTGCTGTTCTTTGGAACTCTGCGTTCAGATGTTTATATCTTTCCTTTTCTCCTTTGCTTTTCGCTTCTCTTCTTTTCACAGCTATTTGTAAGGCCTCCTCAGACAGCCATTTTGCTTTTTTGCATTTCTTTTCCATGGGGATGGTCTTGATCCCTGTCTCCTGTACAATGTCATGAACCTCAGTCCATAGTTCATCAGGCACTCTATCAGATCTAGGCCCTTAAATCTATTTCTCACTTCCACTGTATAATCATAAGGGATTTGATTTAGGTCATACCTGAATGGTCTAGTGGTTTTCCCTACTTTCTTCAATTTCAGTCTGAATTTGGCAATAAGGAGCTCATGATCTGAGCCACAGTCAGTTCCCGGTCTTGTTTTTGCTGACCGTGTAGAGCTTCTCCATCTACCCTGGCCTTTATAGACATGAGTTTTTACCCTCCTGGGACAAAGTGAATTGTCTGTTCATATAGCTGATGAAAGAATGAAGGCAGGAGGAAAAGAGGGTGTCAGAGGATGAGATGTTTGGATGGCATCGTCAGTGCAATGGACATAGACTTGGACAAACTCTGGGAGATGGTGAGGGACAGAGAGGTCTGGCGTGCCGCAGTCCATGGGGTTGTAAAGAGTCGGATACGGCTTGGCAACTGAACAGCAATAACAACGTAGTTGATGAAGGAGCAAAGCGTGGAACCCAGGACACCTGAATTCTGTCTGGCGCTCTTTATTTATCAGTACTTCTCTATCAATCTGTGGGAATCCAGATCTTCTTAAAATTTTTTTCTAAACCTTGGCTGATTTATACTTTTATAAAATAAAAGTGAATTCTTAGAAAAATGATATTTAAAAGGACAAACCTAATATTTAAGTTATTAGGTATCAAACTATCCTTTAGATAAGTAGCTTCAGTTGTGTCTGACTTTTTGTCAGACATAACTCTATGGTCTGTAGCCCACCAGCCTCCTCTGTCCATGGAATTTACCAGGCAAGAATACTGGTGTGGGTTGCCATTTCCTTCTCCAGGGGATCTTCCCGACCCAGAGGTCGAACCTGCATCTCCTTTGTCTCCTGCATTGGCAGGCAGGTAAATAACCACCTGGATCTAGGTAAACTACCCTGTTGAACTGCTATAAATGTTTCTAAAGACTTACTCCCAATTTTTATACTTATGGCTAACCCACAGATCAACCAGATGGCAATATAAGCACTTGTCCCCAGACCGAATTTGAGCTCTCTGGTCCACACAGATCTGAAGGAGCAGTGGGATCTGAGTTTGCAAGAGTGACGAGACTAATCAAAGTTGAGATGAGATCTGCTGGGTACCACAGAGAAAGATACCACTTGTCCAGTTTGCCAATTACTGTTCTCTAGTAAAAGTGTTCTTTGCAGTGCTCCCTCTAGTGCAAGGGAGGTCTTACTGTCACAACTTCACTGAAAGTGCCACGCCACTGCCCCTCTCCCCTCCCCAAAAAGGATTTTCCTCCTAAAGAAATCATTTCCAGTAAACCCGTCGGAACAGTTAGTAGCCATTCTGAATTTCAGTTCCTGGGTCACTGGACACGTTCCATACGTGGGCTGGCAGTTTGGCAGGCTTCTCAGTTCACTACTCCTGCCTGCCAAGGGAAAGAAAGGCATGACTCTTTGCTTGCTCATTCTATTCCTCTGCAAGGAAGAAAAAAAAAAAAAAAAACCCTCAAACACTGCTCGCTGTATTAACATTGGAGGGGAAAGAGCTAATATTCACTTACACAATCCAACTTACACTTGCACAATCTACTGAAGGAAACAGCAGAGTGACATTTGCACCTAATCCTTCCATGGAGCGGTGACTAAGACTGCAAACAGCAGAGGGAAAGCACAGAGCTGCTTGGTGCATGGGGGCAAATGAGTTATTTGATAGGTAAGGGGCACCTGCAGTAAGAGGAACAGATTTTTTTTTTTAAGGGAGTTTTGCTTCTGTAATCCTCAAACAGAAACACAATAAACAACCCAGTTGGTGACAGAGTTGCGACAAGAGGAATAAGGTTCAGTGATCTAAGGGAGATGGAGGGTGTGGGAGGAGGGAGAAGTTAGGGGGCAGAAAGTCACAAGGGCTTTGAGACCACGTGGACTCTGTAGTATTGGCTTGTGTTTATTTTACACAAGTGACTCTGAGGCTTCTCTGCTGGCACCCTGTCACATCATATATGTGGCATTTCCTTGTTCCTTATTCAGATGGTAAAGCAGGAAGGCAGTGGCCTGTGTGTAGCTGCTCTGGGCTCTGTGAGGAGTAGATGTTTGACGCAAGCACACCAACCACACTGGTGTCCTTATTCTGCTTTGGGCCATTTTAAGTTAGAATCGTCACAGTTTTCTTTTTGCTGGTCTCTTGAATGTTTATGTGTTTGGATGATGGAATGATAGTATTCTGGGGGCAAGCATGGAGATTTTGACTTTCTTGGTATTTATCATCACTGTCTCTGTGAATTCTAATATTTGAGCATTTCTTGTATAAACCCAAGCTAGCTGTCATTCACCAGCTCTTCTGATAGGAAGAAACCTCCAAGGGACTCCTCTTGTTTACTTGTCTCCTTTACCATCCCAGGGTCACCTGAATGGATGCATCATAGCCATTTCCCTGTCCCATTCTACTCCTCCAAATGCAAGTGCTCTCAAATGAACCCCCCACTTCTACCCTCACCTTACCTACCTGATTATCCAAGACAGAAACAGGGGGCACTATGGACTACTTCTGCAGATGGTGACTGCAGCCATGAAGTTAAAAGACGCTTACTCCTTGGAAGGAAAGTTATGACCAACCTAGGCAGCATATTAAAGAGTAGAGACATTACTTTGCTAACACAGGTCCGTCTAGTCAAGGCTATGGTTTTTCCAGTGGTCATGTATGGATGTGAGAGTTGGACTGTGAAGAAAGCTGAGCGCTGAAGAATTGATGCTTTGAACTGTGGTGTTGGAGAAGACTCTTGAGAGTCCCTTGGACTGCAAGGAGATCCAACCAGTCCATCCTAAAGGAGATGAGTCCTGGGTGTTCTTTGGAAGGAATGATGCTAAGGCTGAAACTCCAGTACTTTGGCCACCTCATGCGAAGAGTTGACTCATTGGAAAAGACTCTGATGCTTGGAGGGATTGGGGGCAGGAGGAGAAGGGGACAACAGAGGATGAGATGGCTGGATGGCATCACTGACTCGATGGATGTGAGTTTAGTGAACTCCGGGAGTTGGTGATGGACAGGGAGGCCTGGCGTGCTGCAGTTCATGGGGTCACAAAAAGTTGGACACGACTGAGTGACTGAACTGAACTGAACTGATGGACTACTTCCTTTTTCTTCATTTCTACCTCCATCCCCATGTTCAATCAATCACGGTCTTATCAGTTTTATCCTTCCTATATTTCTGACTGCCACTGCCTAATTCTTTCCTCCCTTATCTCTTGCCTGGATGATTACACTTCCTGCCCACCTCCTAACCCACAGCCCTCTCCTACTACCTCTATTCTTATCCCCCTCTGGTCTTTTATTTTCATTGTCACTAGGAAATCTATCTAGAGCACCAACTCTGCCCATGTTGCTCTTGGGGTTAAAAGCTCTCCAGTGGCTTCTCATGGTTAAGAGAGTAAAATCCATGCTTTCGGCATGGTAAACACACCTTTCTTTGACCTGTTTTCTACCCACCTCCATAGCGTCTTCTCTTTAAGAGAATATTTGCTGCTACTTAGTGACAGAGGGGACCTGAAATTACCTGTGCACCCTGCTCCTTTGCTGGGCCTTCTCACTGTGCTCAGCTCAGGTGTCCTTTTTGACATACCAAGGAATTGCTGAGGGATTTTTGTGTTTCTCTATCACTTTTTTTTTTTTTTTTTTGCTGAGCAGCTTGTAGGATCTTAGTTCCCTAACCAGGGATTGAACCCAGTGTGCTGTGTGCTCAGTAGCTTCAGTCATGTCCTACTCTTGGTGACCCTATGGACGGTGTAGCCTGCCAGGTTCTTCTGTCTATGGGATTTTCCAGGCAAGAACACTGGAGTGGGTTGCCATGTCCTCCTCCAAGGGATCATCCCGACCCAGAGATTGAACTCTTGTCTCCTGTGTCTTCTGCATTGCAGGTGGATTCTTTACTGCTGAGCCACTGGGGAAGCCCACTAACACTGGACTGCCAGGTAATTTCCTCTCTATAACATTTTATAGATTATTTTTAGACTGTTCTGTCTCCTCTCCTATGCTGTGAAGTCCTTCAGGGCAGGGATTGTGTTTTCTTCAGCTGTGCGTTCTTAGAGTATTGTGTGTGTTTCACTCTTAGCGACCCCATCGACTTTGGCCACCAAGCTCCTCTGCCTATGGAATTTTTTGGTTAAGAATACTGGAGTGAGTTGCTGTTTCCTACTCCAGGGGATCTTCCCAACCCAGGGATCAAACCCACATCTCTTAGGTCTCCTGCACTAACAGGCAGATTCTTTACCACTGCACCACTTGGGAAGCCCTCTTAGAGCGTTGTATAAATACCTACTAGGCACACAATTAGTATTCACTGAAGCGAAGGGAGTACACATCCCTCAGTTTTTCCTTGTTTCCTTATTTTACATTTATCCCTGTGTATGAACCAAGTGGTTGGATAACATCACCGAATCCATGGACATGAATCTGAACAAATTCTGGGAGCTAGGGAAGGACAGGTAAGCCTGGCATGCTGCAGTCCATGGGGTCAGTCCATGGGGTCACAAAAAGTCAGACAAAACCTAGGCTTATTTTCATATACTAAAAGATCATTTTTTCTTTTTTTGTAAGAACTGATGGTAAAGAAGGGAAGCAATAGCAGTGAACCTAATGTGTGTTGAGTGGTGTGTGTGTGTGTGTGCCTGAGCGAGAGAGAAGAAATGCCAACAGAATGAGATTCCAAGGAGTCTTGTGCCCTTAAAAAACTTAGACATCACCAGAGCCTTTAATTATTCTGTTTTGTTATTTTTTATTTATTAATAGCAAATAACAATTATATAAATTTTAAGCAGTACTTTTCCCTTTATTATCTCATTTGAGCTTTACAATACTTCTAATGTCACTTTCCTCATTTTAGAGATGAGGAAACAGAAAGATTGAATGATTTGCCCTCAGCTAGTTGGCTGAGTATTCAACACGGTCACTTCAGTCATGTCTAGCTCTTTGCAACTCCATGGACTCTAGCCTGCCAGGTCCTCTGCCTGCGGGATTCTCCAGGCAAGAACACTGGAGTGTCCATCATCTCCCTCTCCTGCATCTCTTATGTCTCCTGCATTGTCAGGTGGGTTCTTCGCCACTGGTGCCACCTGGGAAGTCCCTTCTAATGCAAGCTCTGGTGCTCTTACTGATGCTGACCCCTCTTACAGTCAGGGGCAGGGGTGATAGACTTCTGCCACTTGGTATGTACAGAAGTCACAGGGAGTCAGAGTGAGTAAATATTTTTGTCTTTTTTTTTTGGGTGGGGAGATTTATATTAACAAGGGGCAGCCCTGACAGCATGCATTAATAGACTGTCTAGCACAGCGTATGGCACACAGTAACTGTCTAGCAAATTACCTCTCCTTATCGATTCTAGAGCAATCTTGATAACATTTATAAAAATATCTTGCTGGGATTTTGATAGGAATTGTGTTAAGCCTGTAAATCAACTTGAGGAGAATAAATATCTTTACTGTGTTGAGTCTTTTCACTTCATCAGCACCATATGTCTCTCTATTTAGAGCATCTTCAGTTTGTTTTATCAGTGTTTTGTAATCCTCATTATAAAAGTCTTATACATATTTTGTTAGATTGACATATAAATTTTTTTTTTTACTGTCCGTTGCTAGAATTTAAAAATACCATTTTTTAGTTTATCTTATATCCTGTGATCTTGCTGGACTCAGTTATTAGTTCTAGGAGGCTTTCGGGGGTGGGTTTTTTTTTTTTTTTTTTGTATTTTCAATGAAGAAGGTTGGCTCTCTTCAAATAGAAATGGTTTTACCTTTTCCTTTCTTATAGCTATACCTTTTATTTACATTTCTTGACTTTTTACTCTGGCTAAAACTTCTAGCACTATGTTTAATAAGAGTGGTGAGAGTAAGCATCCTTCTCTTGTTCCCCATCTCAGAAGAAAAGCATTTAGTCTTTCTCCAGTAAGTATAACATTACCTTTGTAGATGTTCTTCCTCAAGTGGAGGATGCTCCCCTCTAATCTTCTTCTGAAAGTTTTTTTTTTTTAAATAAAAAAATGAGTGTTGAATTTTGTCAAATTTTTCCATATCCATTGGTATAATCATGTGATTATTGACATTTTGTTCCCTCAAGATAAGTATTCTGGAAATTCCCTGGTGGTCCAATGATTAGAACTCAGTGATTTCACTACCAGGGCTAAGGTTTGATTCCTGATGGAGGAACTAGATACCACAAAAACATTAGTATTCTTTTCCCAAATTGTATGTCTCCTCTCAGCATCTTCTACCCAAACAATTCAAGGTTGCATCAAAGGCTTTAGCACGTTCTGAAATCAGATCTGCTTTCACACCCAGGTGATATCAACAAGGAACGGGGTTCCCTATATTACTCATGTGTAAAATGTGTACAGAAATTTTACCTTAAATCATGTTATTTTGGCTTCTTTTGTACCTCTGTTACTGTGGGTCACCTGGAGAAAATCCTTTGCTCCATGACAAAGGAGTCAATTGCATATCTCTCCTATTTTTGCCTACAGTGCCTACAGTTATTTATTTGAACAATTTCCTGTCTTCTACAATAGACAGATTTTCAGTTCTCAATAAGAAACAAGGCCAAAAGAAAACTGAACAATTCCTGAGGTCCTACTATGTGACAAGTACCTTCACATAAATCATTTATTGACTCCACTAATAATATATGCACAATCTAATGAAATGAATGGAAGATACATAGATAATGAGGACAAAGTTCATGTTTAAGATGAGTTCCTAGTCTACAGAGAGACAGATAATGTCTAAGGAGAAAGAGCAGAAGAAGTAATATGTAATAGTAACACTCTTTGGAGGTAAGTATCTTTATTCCCAGTTTATAAATTCAGTAAATGAGGCCACCAGAGGTTAAGTGATAAATTCATGAATTCATCAGAGTTATAACCAGAATTTCAAGTCAGATCCAAATCACAACAAAACATCTTTCATTAGGAAAAAATTTTAAAAAAACAAAACAAAACAAAATCTACTAGAAAAATACACTAAAATTTTTTCAAATGTTAGGCTTAGAAAATAAGGTACAATTAACATATAACATTAAATATATTTTTTTTTCATTTTTGTGTCCTAAATTACTAGCAGAGAAAAATCATTGGCTTTGATTTGATCCATCTTTGAAAGACATAGGAGTTGGAGTCTTGTAAAATGAGCCCTAAGACTGAATCAGGCAGAAAGTCGATGAAATTCACTCCTGGTTTCTGGACATTCTAGCTGTATGAACCTGGACTTGTCATATAATGTTTTCTAGACTTGAGATCTCACATCTTTAAGGTACAGGTAGATAATACCTACTCCAAGGTGAGGATTATACAAGATAGCGAATGTAGACATGTATTAAATGTAGGATAATTTTGAATCAAACACTGTCATTGTTCTGGCTTTCCCCCAGGGTTTTATTTTACTTAATTTGGTTTGTTTACTTGTTAAAAAAAAACAAAAAAGTTAAGAAGATGGGTAGAGAGATGAAGATGAGAAAGAAACGAGGTACTTTCACATTATCAGGTGGATTATGGTTTATAGTCTATAAAACCAAAGTTTTAGCTTTAGGACAGCAAAGTGGATGCTGCTCAAGGGTGAAGTTCAATGGTGCTTCATGTCCTGGCACTGGGATTGACTTCCCAAGGATTTATAGACTCAACAAATTAAAACCACTGTTACCTCTAATGAAATTTCTAACCAACATATCTTACATGGTAACATGAGGCCTTTATGCTTGGAACAGCTGAATGGGCTACAAACTGACATAAATTAGTTGACACAGAGCAATTCTGGATGAACCAAATTGACCTAGGAAAATGCCAACTCATCCTGGAAGTGGGTTTGTTTGTTCTTTTCCCTTTAGTCTAATTAGACATTACACTGTCTAATGACATCTCTTATGCTGCTCCCCAGATTAGTGCTTCCCTGAATGATAAGCAGCACTAAAAAGTACTGAAAGACAACTGTCGGAAGCCATTCTGCAAATTACTGCCTCCAGAAAGTGAAGGCTTCTCAAGGATGCCAAGTCATAGCAAAGACACTTGGGGGCCTGCCTACAGATCTTTAGGTAACTTGAGAGCATGAGAGTCTTCCCAAAGGCCTTAGAAGAGGCCACCAACCTCCCATATTCTATGGTCATTTGGGCTCAGGTAAGCATGGCCTTGAGTGGAATTCACACCTTCTCCATCCTGATACTGGGATGATTTGTGTGCTGGAAATTCCCATCCATAGCAATGGCCTGTGTGGGACCTTATCTCGCCATCCCAGACTATGGAGGGAAACCAAAGAAGGGAGGGGGGTGGTGCCAGTGCATTTATTTGCATTTGCCATTTTTATTTGCCTCAGGGACATTAGACTGCAGGTCTCCTTAAGCATGGACTGTTTGCTAAAGTCTGGCATTGGCTTTTGTGGACTGGTCTAGCCAAGAGTTGTTTAAGCCCAAATGGGGAGATGGGGGTGGGGCTGGGGTGGGGTAAGACATCTGCAGAGCCCAACAACCGTTACCAAGGCCTACCTCGGCTCTGCCTCTACCTGCCAAACGGTAAACAAAGCCCCTGGGAGAACTCCGGCGAGCTGAACACCTTGGTCAAACACTAAGCAAACCACCACCAGGTGTGCTTGCTGAACAGACTCTCCATCAGCGTCCTGTCATGCAGAAAATGTTTATCCAATTTGTCAAGATAATCTTTCCTCAAATAAGCCTTGGGCCTACTCCTTGGAACAGCCTGAATTTAGTCGGTATAATGTAACTCTATTTTTTTCACCCATTTTCCTTTAATCGCTGTGTCAACTCTTCCCTGGCTTTAAGCAAACTGAAAGTAATTATATCATTCTTAAGTGAGTAATCTTTTGACTGGGTTAGCTGATTCGTGAGTTACTCTAAAATTCTTCTAAACTGTGCAGACCTTTTCCAAACACATTTTCTTAGATGTTTCACAGAGTTAGGCTCATCGATGACCCGCGGATGTGTTTATTCTGTCACGTTTGGCGGCTACGCCACGACTATATTAGGACATTTGAAAAGAAGTCGAGTGTAGAAATTTGAGAGCAGGAAAAAAAAGGTAACTTCACCTACTAATTTAGGTGTTCCTTGGAAATTTTACAGTCACTGTAAATAACTTGTAGCTTCAAGCATGAAGCATGTTTGATTAGTGCTTTGAATCACGATGTAATATTAAAGGCTGGGCTTCGCAAACTTAAAAGCATTCACTGCTTTCATTTCATTATATAATTTCTTTGCTATCTGACACCCTGTGTGATATTGTTTTGTTTAAAAAATAGAAGCCTTCAAGGTTACCACATTTTTCTTAGTGCTGCTCATTGACATACTCCCACAGAACTCATGATATATGTAAAAATAGAAAGCTCAGCCATCTGGCTATTTGATGGTTTCTATTTTTGTTTCTCTTTGCAGTCACAAACTCTGTTGAGTCTGAAATTTCCTATGTTCTGCCCTATATGTAATTGTGTATATGTACACACACAGTTTCTCATTTAAATTTAGCCATTATCAATCTGGGTTTGTTTTACCGACCACAGTGGCACTTCTGTGGGGACACTAACCTTGTTTCATCCATGCATTAGTCAAATCTGTGTTAAGTCCTGACTTTGAAGACTGTTACCCACAGTCTAGGGGATGCCAAGTCAAAAGCATTTCTTATTAATATGTACCCACCTATGTTTACTCAGAAGTTTCATTGGTAATAATATGCACCTTGTTTTGGCTTTGATGAAAAACCTAGAACCATAGGGCCAGAGGGAAATTTAAAGCTCATCTAATTCACCCCGTTCATTTTACACTTGAGGAAAAAGATCTAGAGATGGACAGTGACTTGTGCAAGGTCACAAAGCTAATTAGCAAGCAGATTTTTTTTAGAACCCGGATCTCTTGACTTTTTCTGATGCTTTGTCCATATTCATAAAACTGGATTAAAAAGATTAAAGATACTTTGGGCATGTTCACAAGTGTACATTTGAATTATATTCATTATACACTTATAACTTTGAGTATTTATAGGATTGTGCTTAAAAACAAATTAAAGTGCATTGCTACACTTTGGTGACTGAAGGAGAGATTTCTTCACTCTTTAGTTTGAGCAGAAAGCACAAGCACGAACTTTATTGCATATAGCAAATAAAAAAAGAGGACAAGCCACAAACTGGAGAAAGAAAATGCTTACAAAAGATACATCTGTTAAAGGACTGTTATCCAAAAATATACAAAAAACTCTTAAAAGTCAACAATAAGAAAATGGGAAACTAAGTTAAAAAGTAGGCAAAAGACCTGGACAGACACCTCATCAAAGAAAATAAACAGATGGAAAGTAAGCTTATGAAAAGGTGCTCCACATCACATGCTGTTAGAGAACTGCAAACTAAAACAATGAGATGCCTCTATATACATATTAGAATGGCCAAAATCCAAAACACTAACACCACTAAATGTTGGCAAGGAGCAACAGAACTCTCATTCACCGCTGGTAGGGATGCAAAATGGTACAGCTACTTTGGAAGACAACTTGGCAGTTTTTTTTGTTTTGTTTTTTTTTTTAACAAAGCTTAACATACTTCTACCACACAATCTAGCAATCATGCTCCTTGGTATTTACCTAAATGAGTTGAAAACTTATGTTCACACAAATACCTACTCAGAGGTGTTTATAGTGGCTTTATTATTGCCAAAACCTGGAAGTGACCAAGACACTCTTCAGTAAGTGAATGGATAAACAAGCTGTGGTATATCCAGACAACGGTACACTATTCAGTACTAAAAGAAGTGAGCTATCAAGCCATAGAAAGACATGGAGGAATCTTAAATGCATATTAGTAAGTGGAAGAGGTCAATCTGAAAAGACTACATACTGTATGATTCCAACTATATGACATTCTGGAGAAGGCAGAACTATGGAGACTATAATATAGAAATATCACTGGTTCTTGGAGGTTAGTGGGGAGGGAGGGATGAATAGGTGGGGCCCAGAGGACTTTTAAGGCAGTGAAACTATTCTATATGATACTATGATGGTGGACATCATTACATATTTGTCCAAACTCATAGAATGCAAGGTACCAAGAGTGAACCCTAAAGTAAACTATGGACTCTGGGTGATATTGACGTGTCAAGGTAGGGTCATTAATTGTAACAAATGGACTACTGTGGTGGGGGATGTTGATAGTGGGAGAGGTTGTGAGTGTGTGGAGGGACAAAGTATCTGTGAACTCTATACTTTCTGCTCAATTTTGCTGTGAACCTACAACTGGTCTAAAAAAGTAAAGTTCATTAATTAATTTTAAAAATGCAGATTCCTGCTCAGCTACACCTCTCCACCTCCCCCCATCTCCATTTCATCCCTATCACCATTTCCAGCTTCCCCTCCCCCACCAATACTGATTTAGCTGTTCTGAAGTGAGGCCCTGGAATCTGCATTTTCAGCAGTTTTGATGAGGGATGGGAAACTGTTCTGTCAGAAATCCTAATTTCTGCCTTCAAGTTCTGAAGATGGGAGCTCATATTTAAAAGACTCACCGTTTATGCAACTCTTGTTTTCAATATGCAATTGTTAACTACAACCTCCTAAAGTAGCCTACTGCTTGGAAATCCCTACTTGGCAGTTAAGTTGCTTAATCCAGAGGTCAAAGTGTTTTGGAAGGAGGCGGCACATGAGGCAGGGCTGCTGCTGCTGCTGCTAAGTCGCTTCAGTCGTGTCCGACTCTGTGCGACCCCATAGACGGCAGCCCACCAGGCTCCCCCGTCCCTGGGATTCTCCAGGCAAGAACACTGGAGTGTGTTGCCATTTCCTTCTCCAATGCATGAAAGTGAAAAAATAAAGTGAAGTCGCTCAGTCGTGTCCGACTCCCAGTGACCCCATGGTCTACAGCCCACCAGGCCCCTCCGTCCATGGGATTTTCCAGGCAAGAGTACTGGAGTGGGGTGCCATGAGGCAGGGCTACTGTGTGGTTATCTCCCTCTTTCTGCTGGAGGTGAGGCCTGAGGGGAGCTTCTCCTCCAGTCACCGTTGAGCCTGCCCTGGTTGGCTGCACCTGCTTCTGGCCTTTGCTTTCCTGTCCTGTGATAAGAGCACAAAGCTTCCAACTGAGGAACTGCCTACCAGGAGTCGGTAGGAGCAAAGTATTCTTTAAAGAGATTTGTCCTACCCAGGGTCTCAGCCAGCTACAGGCAATGGCAAGCCAAACAGGAAAATGGTACATCAGCTGGAGAGTCCAAGGCTCGTTCTGATTTCTTAGCATTTCTGAGTCGTTTCTTGGGGGTATCATTGTTTCCTATGTGCAGGACTGTCTTCTAAGCAGTTGTATGTCAGGGAGCAAAATCTTTATCCTCATGGAGTTTACATTTTATTTGTAAGAGTTAACATTTATACAGTGCCTGCTCTGTGCCATGTACTCTCATGTATTAATTCATTTAACCCTCACAACACCACAGGTTAGGTGATGATGTCAACCCTGTTAACAGATGCAGAGACTGATGTCCAGAGAGGTTAAGAGGTTAAGAAGTCTCATTGCAACAAAGACTGTGGCTGAGTGCCTCTCACAGGGCGAAGTTTTCCTTTGGATCCTTGGGCACAGATTATTCTATCTCAGTAGCCTTAAATTATTCATCAGGAGGGAAAGGGGACTAGCATTGATTAAATACAGACCATATGTCAGGGACTCAGGGAGGAGCTCTCTGTTCTGATCTCACTTAATGCTCACCAGCAACCTGGGCGAAAAGTTAGAGCTGGCAAGAGGTGGAATTTTTCTTATTTCAGCGTCTACCTAGTGCTAGGAACATATGTGTGATTCACCTTATGCAAACCCACTGCCCCTGCTAGAGAAAAACAGTAAACACATCACTTGTGTTCTTAACTCAGAATGCACAGATGGCCCTCAGAGAGGAATGCCTTCAAGCTACTCTGAAAGTACATTTGATGGAGAGCAGAATCTTTGCATTGTCTTAAGGTGTGCCCTCACAGATTGTCTGTTATAGGTGCAAGAGAGAAAAAAGCACAGCAAGTATACAGTGGAGGAATTGACCTTTTTTGGATGGTCAGAATGAACCTTACTGATGAGGCATGGATGGATGGTGAAAGGCACAGCATCCCCTAGATAGTTTGCCAACCAAGAATGCAGAGCCTTAATCTACCCAGGAAGAAACTTTAAATGAACGCAAAATGAAGAGTATTCTATTTAATTAAAAAAAAAAGATGAGGGATCTTTATTCTTCAATAATGTTAATATCAAAAAAAAGGACAAAAGCTATGGAAATCTAGATAAAAGAGGCTAATTAGACATGGCAATTAAATGCAGTACATGACCCTAGACTGGATCCTGTCATAGAGGGGAAAACAATGCTAAAAACGATAGTATTAGTGTACAATCAAAACAGGGAGGGTGAATTAGATAAAAACATACAAATTTATAAAGTGGAATCTACTGTGATTACATAAGTTGTTTACAAAAAATTTTACTTGTATATACATACACACAGAGCAGGAATGAATGAGCTGGATGAATCAAATGATAAAACAAGTGGGGGAGGTTGGGTAAAGAATATATGGATATTTCTACAACACATTTATTTTTCTCAACTTTTTATAAATTATCTTTTTGAAATGATCACCAAATAAGGAATTGTACATGGATATTTGTCTGGAAGTGTACATGTACCTTTTCATGGGGAGAAGGTCCATCAGTTTCCTTAGATTTTGTAAGAATGTGTGACAGAAAAAAGTGACTGAGATATAGCATCTTGATTTGTGAAGAAGACTATCTTCCATTGGAAAGAAGTGTATTCTTTAAGAGAAAGAGCACGTATAGTAGTCTCCCTTAGCAGCAGTTTGCCATTCCTGTTTCCATTACCTGTGAGCATCTGCAGTCCAAAATATTAGATGGAAAATTCCAAAAAATTCGTGATTCCTAGGTTTTAAATTGTGCACTGTTCTGAGAAGCCTGATGAAATTTCTTACTAGCCTGCTCTGTCTCACCTAGGACATGAATTGTCCTTTGCTCAGTGTATGCTGCCCGTTAGTCTCTTAGTAGCCATTTTGGTTATCAGATTGACCATCACAGTGCTATCAGATTGAGTTATCCCAGTGCTTGTGTTCACGTTACCCTTATTTTACTTACTGGTGGCCCAAAAGTGAAAGAGTTGTGATGCTGGCAATTGGCCAGAGAAGTCATAAAATATTTTCTGTAGGTGAAAAGGTGAAAGTTCTTAATAAGGAAAGAAAGAAATTATATGTTGAAATTGCTAAGATCTACAGTAAAAACAAATCTTCTACCTGTGAAATTATGAAAAAGGAATTCATGATTGTTTTTCTGTTGCGCCTCAAATTGCTAAACTTACAGTCACAGTGTGTGGTAAGTGCTTAGTTAAGATGGAACAGACATTAAATTTGTTCAATAAGGTATTCTGAGAAAGAATTTTATGTATGATTACACATATAATATATATAATTTTCATTACAGTATATTGTTATACTTATTCTAATTCATTATTAGTTATTAATCTCTTTCTGTGCCTAATTTATAAATTAAACTTTATCACAGGTATGTGTTTATAGAAAAACATAGAGTATGCAGGATTCAGTACTATCTGCAGTTTCAGGCATCCTTTGGAGGTTTGGGGACCTATCCCCTGTGGATAAGGATTGCAGGGTGTGTGGGGAGGCAGGCTACTGTATTTCCAACTTATGGATTCCAATTTCTGGTACTAACATCTGCTTTTCAGCTTAATCTTTCACTTCCCTGAGGTGTGTAATAACTACCTGCAGTATCTGGGTGGCCTCTTGGTTCATTGAGCATTCACTGAGAACCCCCAATGTAGCATGTATTCTGCTACAGATATACAAAGATTGAAAGGTTGTAATTGTTAGCAATTCTTTGTTCCTTACAAAGCATACTGTGATTTTAACTAGAAAAATGCTGAATGTCTCCAAACAGGTGTGAATCAGAGTTAAGGGAGTTTAGAAGATTTTAGGCAGAGAGATGGTAGGTAGGCTTCCCTAAAGAAGAATCATTTAAGCTAGACTTAGCAGGATGAATGAGCTCTATAAAGGGGTGTGTGTAGACTGGGAAAAACGTGCAGAACTCTGGGCTGCTTTGGGGGGATTTTCCATTTGAGTTGGAATGCCTGGCATATGATAGAATTTCGTAATATAACATTGAAGGTTGGATTAAGACATCTGGATTCATTTGCTAGGAAATAGGTGATACTGGATTTTTGAACTGGCAAGTGATATCATGTGATGCTTTGGGCTGACTGACTCAGTATTGTGGAGGTGAGACCAGGTTGGGGGGAAGGGGAGGGGAAACAGGGCCAGACTCCAGGGTTTCCCTCAGTTCTGAGGGACCTGCAGATTGCAGAAGGCAGGGAGTCAAGGCTTTCAAGAAAGGCTGAGGGAGGGAGGTAGGCCCTCCTTCATCCCACCAAAGGTGGGATGGGTAGAGATGAGGGCTAAGCAGTCCTCCAAAAGCCATCTTCAGCCTGGAGACCAAGGCAGGCCGTCAAGTGGTTCCTGGGCAGGGAGTTGGGGGAGAAAGCTGCTCCAGCAGGGCTCCCTCCTCCCCTGCCACAGATCTGTGCCACCCGCTGTGAACACACCTGGCAGAGGACTGAGGTTTGGGTGGGGTTAAGCCAAGGCAATGCCGGGGCTTGTAGCTGGCCCCAGGCGCTGCATGACTTTACAGCAGCTCTGGACTAGGTCTTCGTGTGGAGGGTTCTCAAGGCTGCCCAAATCCAAGGGCTCACAGAACAATCCTTTTGGTGTTCCGCTGTCACTGCCCCCTAATTATTCATGAACACTTCTGCGTGGCACAGCTATGATCTTGTTTCTTTGCCATGGAAATAAAAACACGGCTCTAGCCATCCAGGAGAAAGACAAATGCCAACTCACCTGATGCATCCAGATTTTTTATTCCAAGGAGCCTTAAGGAGAGTTGAATCTAACACTCTTTCTTCCCAGTTTTCCAAGAGTAGAGCTGCATGGGAATACCTCATGTTCCCCCGAGACTTAGAGCCCGTGTTAAGGTCCCATTTCTCTTACTGTGAGGTAGGGCCCATCAGTCCACCTTGGGTCTTCCTGCCACTGACCATCAAGGGTGATTTCTTCTGAGTCACAGAATTTTAGAACTGAAACAGACTTAATAGGTTATCTACTTCAATCCTGTCCTTGCACAAATAGGAAATGGAGGTTCTAAAAGTTGGGCAACTCATCCAATGTCATACAGACAGGGTAAAGTACAACCAGAATCCAGGTGTGCTGGGTTCCTTGTCTGGGGTTTACCAGTTGTGGGTTCCCCAAAAGTTCCTTAGAAACTCTTAGAGCTCATTCATCTTTTTTTTTTTTTGGAACTTTCTATAAAAGGGATCTTATGGATAGCAGACCCCAGGGGAGATTCTTGAAAGAAATTGCCCCAGTGAGATTGGAAAAGGAACTGGGGCGGGGTGTTTATGTGTGATGACATGGCCCATGTCTCCAAAAGCCTTAAAGGAATGGGAAGGATTTGGTATTTTACAAAACCTGAAACAGGTGTCTTGTTTGTTCACAGAATCTTTTCAGAGAAAGTCATAGTGCATCCTGAAAGAGATGAGAAAATCATAAAGTTTTAAGTAGATTAGATAGTTGAGATTAGCTTTTAGTGATCTTGCAAAGTTCTCATTTCTTCCCAAATCATATAACGCTGAGCAAGTTGAGCAATCAGGTGAAAATCACATGCAAACAGAGTCTAAGTCCTGATAAGAATCCTAAAGGTAAACAGTGAATTCCTACTAATGGCTAAGTCACTAAGGTAAGATCCAGTCTAAATACACACCCTTGGTTAAATAGGGTTTCATTAGCTCAGGTTACAGTGGTTCAGGAAAATTTTTCTTTTATGCTTGTCAAGTGAAATTAATTATATATCATCCATCAATCATTCCTGCCATAGAAGGTCTATGGGAATATTAAGGATTCCACAGAGCCTCCCCAACCTGGCCCCACCTCCACTCCCCACCCTACCAGCAGCACTCTGGGCATATTTTGGTGCCCATAGCTAAAAGTTCCTAGGATTTTCTGGGAAGTCACAACTATGGTTTTTACTGATAACCTGTAGAAGTTTCCTTTTTCCAAATTTGACTCTCAGTGTGTGCTTCAAGTTACTGACAAATATTTGATTTTGCAGAGTATGTCTCAGACTACACAGCAAATCAGATTCTTGCAAGTTTCTGGTAATAATTTTGTTTTTGTTGAAAAGTTCAAAAATGTTTAAAGAAAGAGAAAATAATTTTTAAAAGTATAACCCATTTTTTCACTGCCATATGAAACCATTGTTAGAATTTTAATACATTTTCTGCCATCTCTTCTTTTATTTTCTCCTTTTTCTCCTTATTAATAAAACAATGCATGTGTAGTATAGATAATTAAAAAAATATGGATAAGAAAATAACATAAAAATTAGCCACTAACTCATTTATCTTGACATAAACTTCCCAGTCTTTTTTAACATTTATGTATTCTACTTAGTTCTAATCATATTGTAAAGCTGCCTTTTCACTTACCTTGCAAAAAAAATAAGCATATACTTTTTAAATTTATTTTTTTAATCAAAGAAATACATTGTTGTTGTTCAGTTGGTAGGTCATATCTGATTCTTTGCAATCCCATGGACTGCAGCACGCTAGGCTTCCCTGTCCTTCACTATCTCAGACTCATGCCCATTGCGTTGGTGATGCTATCCAACCCTCTCATCCTCTATTGTCTCCTTCTCCTGCCCTCAATCTTTCCCAGCATCAGCGTCTTTTCCAACGAGTCAGCTCTTTGCATCAGGTAGTCAAAGTATTGGAGCTTCAGCTTCAGAATTAGTTCCTCCACTGAGTATTTTTTTGTTTTTTTTGGAGGTGCTTCCCTGGTGGCTCAGATGGTAAAGAATCTGTCAGCAATGCAGGAGACCTGGGTTTGATCCCTGGGTTGGGAAGATCCCCTGGAAAAAGAATGGTTACCCACTCCAGTATTTTTGCCTAGAGAATCCCACGGACAGAGGAGCCTTGCAGACTGCAGTCCATGGGGTCGCAAAGAGTCAGACACAACTGAGTGACTAACACTGAAAGAAATAAGTATATATGTTTAAAAATTAAACAGCACATAATCATTTTATTGATGTTTTAGTAGTCCCTAGCAGAGAAGGTGATGGCACCCCACTCCAGTACTCTTGCCTGGCAAATCCCATGGACAGAGGAGCCTGGTAGGCTGCAGTCCATGGGGTCGCAAAGAGTCGGACATGACTGAGCGACTTCCCTTTCATTTTTCACTTTCATGCATTGGAGAGGGAAATGGGAACCCACTCCAGTGTTCTTGCCTGGAGAATCCCAGGGACGGGGGAGCCTGGTGGGCTGCCGTCTATGGGGCCGCACAGAGTTGGACACGACTGAAGCGACTTAGCAACAGCAGCAGTGGATATTTACTTAATAATTGTTCTTAATAATATTTAATAATTATAGATGAAAAAATTTTATCTTTTTGGCTTTAATATTTAAGGTTTTTTCCTCTTATAGTATTTTATTCATCACATACTTAGTAAGCTTATATCTGGTCTAAGCAGTAAGTTAGGCATCACAGATAAAATGTATTTGTTTATTAAAAAAAAAATTACTGAGGGTCTAGCATGTGCCAGACAGTGTTCTAGACATTTGGGATATAGCAATCAACAAACCAGACAAAAATCTCTGCCTTCGCCTTCTCAGAGTTAAGTTCTGGTTGAGATTAACAAGAGATAGTCTTTGCTGAGATCAAAATGTAGCATGTTTAGGAAATAAGAGTAGCAAAAGTTAGTATTTATATTTGATTCTTATGAATATCTACTCTTTTGTGAGTAGGTATATGTGAGTGTATCTATTCCAGCTGATTAGAATACAACAGTGAACAAGATATCCTCCTCTATTCTCTATGGGCATGTATTTCAGTGTCTCTAAAAGGCATTTGGGAGCCCTGGGAAATTAGCATGCCCAAATGGGTATAATCATACTTGTCCTGCTACCTCACTGGATGAGTGTGAAATCAAATAAAATGAATCTGCAAGTGCTTTGAAAGCTTCAAAGTAAGATACACGTTGGAAGAGCTGATATTAGTATTTTCCAGCAATGGAGAGACCTATAAACACAAGTGAAGTAAGGAAATGATAGCACCTAAGAGTGACGACTAAGGGCCAGATGGGCAAACCGTCCACTGGGATGCGTTTACCCGATGCAGGAGACACCTTTACCAGTTAACAAAGACCTGACCACAATTTAAAATTTATCCTTCCCAGAAGTAAAGTCGTTCAATGAATAGGGCCCCTAGGATAAAAAATATTTTAGCATCACTTAACATCTTACTGTATCACCCCACTAATTCTCACAATAGCTACATATTTTCAAAAAACTCTGCTCTCACCCTTTCGCTTACTCAGTGGTTCTCTAACTTGGTGAGTATGAGAATCCCCCAGGAACTTTACAAAAATTGCAGGGCCAGGTACTACCCTCAGTGCTCTTTACTGGCTCTCCAGGCCAATCTGATACACACCAGCTCTGAGAATTAGTAACTTTTAGCTTACCTACAATCTGGCAGTTTACAGAGCTAAAAAATACCTTGGAAAGCATCCTACAAATGCTTTCACTTTATAAGGAAGGGGACAGACGTTTTGCTATGGTAAGTGGCTTGTCCAGGGTTGCGCAGTCAGCCAGTATCTGAGCTGTCACCCAAGTCACAGGCTTTTCCACTTGATTGACCAACGTGTTGCACTCTCCTCTCTGCTCTTTTGGGGCCTCTAGGTGCAGGAGTGTCCATGTGACTGTGGAGTGTTGGTGGCACAAAGCCACCAGCTCTTGTATTTGAAGAAAGTGTGATTTCCCAGAGAAAAGCTGCCCTTCAGAGTTTCTAGCACTGCCTTACCTAACCACAAAAGTACTTATTTTGTCTGATAACAATGTATTCTATGTAGTGGCCCCCAAGATAAGTTTTTAAAACACTGTAAAATTTCCAGCTGAACACTAGAGATTTCCAAATTAATCTTTCCAAACTAGAACATTATCACTTGCCATAGAAAAGCATTTCTCCATCCATCAAGGTCTCTTGCTTCTTCAATCTCCGGCCTAAAACTAAAGTCCTTTACCAATCCAGATGCCTGGATCTGACTAATATTTCCACATTCTGAAACTATGCACTGTAAATGATACAGTTGTTTCTGTCTTTATTTTTCCTGAGAGACAAAAAGATTAAGCAGTGATGTGCCACTGGGATGTTCATATACAACATCAGTTCAGTTCAGTTCAGTTCAGTCGCTCAGTCATGTCCGACTCTTTGCAACCCCATGAACCACAGCATGCCAGGCCTCCCTGTCCATCACCAGCTCCCGGAGTTTACCCAAATTCATGTCCATTGAGTCAGTGATGCCATCCAACCATCTCATCCTCTGTCGTCCCCTTCTCCTCCTGCCCTCAATCTTTCCCAGCATCAGGGCCTTTTCCAATGGGTCAGCTCTTTGCATCAGGTGGCCAAAGGACTGGAGTTTCAGCTTCAACATCAGTCCTTCCAATGAACACCCAGGACTGATCTCCTTTAGAATGGACCGGTTGGATCTCCTTGCAGTCCAAGGGACTCTCAAGAGTCTTCTCCAACACCACAGTTCAAAAGCATCAATTCTTCAGCACTCATTTTTCTTTATAGTCCAACTCTCACATCCATACATGACTACTGGAAAAACCATAGCCTTGACTAGATGGATCTTTGTTGACAAAGTAATGTCTCTGCTTTTTAATATGCTGTCTAGGTTGGTCATAACCTTCCTTCTAAGAGTAAGCATCTTTTAATTTCATGGCTGAAATCATCATCTGCAGTGATTTTGGAGCCCCAAAAAATAAAGTCAGCCACTGTTTCCACTGTTTCCCCATAAAAGTCAATAATATTATAATTGGTGACAGAGGGTTGCTAAATTGATCATTTCATAACATATTTAAATGTTGAAACACTATGTTGATACACCTGAAACTACTTTAATATTGTTTGTCAACTATACTTCAATAAATAAAAAAAGAAAGAAAATTCCACAAAACATGCAAAACAGCATATACTGCTTATTTATTTATGTATATGTGGATTAACGTTATCTGTCTGCCTATCTATTGCCTATCTAGTTGTCTAATTTGGAGGTGATATATACCACAGTTGCAGGTGGGGTTATGAAAGATGTAGTCTCTGTTAAACTGCTTCAATTGTTCATTGCATGTATTACCTGTTAGGTAGGTAGAATAGGGAAAAGGAGTCCAAAATGGCGGTGGCTAAAAGACAAGGAAGGGAAAAGCCCGCAAAAATAGAACAAAGGAAGGTCCGAGGACTGGAGTGAAGACCTCAGGTAGAACAAACAGCACTCCTGGCTAAGCCCAATTTGCATAGGGCAGGCCCAGGGGGAGGAAAAAACATATAAAAGGAGGAGCCAAAGTGCTTTCTCTCTCTCTCTCTCTCTCCCGTGTGTATATGCTCTTTCTCTCCCCCCGCCCCACCCCCAACCCAGTGTGTGAGCTCTCTTTCTCTCCTACATGCTGGCACGCTCCTCCACTCTCTTTTCACGTCTTTGGGTTGGCATGCCCTCACACTTCGAGGATGGATCCTCCTGCTAGCTTCTAAATAAAATAGAGCTGTAGCACTGATTTGTCTAAGAGCTGTAACACAGTTTGTCCAAGACCCAAGAGATGCTCGGAGGGCTTTAATGTCCGTCACTCCAAATCTTTGTTGTGACGAGACAGAACCGAGGAGCATACACTCGCCTGACATAGCCTTTGTAATCAGGTGAAATCAGGAAAAGATTGAAACCAAAAAGAGAAGGGGTCAGCAGA
>NW_011494939.1:3460055-3463615 GCF_000754665.1 Bison bison bison
GCTCTTCCGATCTGTTAGGTTTCCATGCACCATGCTTGTGTACTCTGTGGTGACTCTTTGTGACCCCGTAGACTGCAGCCCATGGACTTCAAACCACCTGGCTCCTCCGTCCATGGGATTTTCCAGGCAAGGATACTGGCGTGGGTGGCCATGCCTTCCTCCAGGGGATCTTCCCGCCCCAGGAAGATCCCACATTTCTTATGTTTCCCCCATTGACAGGTGGAATCTTTACCACTAGCACCACCTGGGGAGCCTGGGAAGCCCTTTAATTTAATGCAAAAGGCTAGATTGGTCTGAGGGGAATATTTTTTACTAGAGATTTCTGGTTCCAGGGAAAAGTTCATATGAATGAGAATGCAGATTTCTGGTGAGGAAGTGATAAAGGTCTTCCTTATCTTCAATTAGTACTTAGCAAAGGGATGGAAAGGATAGCAAGAGGAGCCTGTGGGCTGGGAACTGACTTTAGCTCCTGGCCTTTAAGCCCTTTACCTTTCTGCCTACTAACCAGGCACCTTTCTGTGAGGCTTGTCTAGGGTTTGTCAGGCTCTCCTCACTTTGTGCCTAAGTATATGTGTGCTTTACCTTCCTCGCTAGACCATAAACTTCCTGCCGGTATGACTAATCACATTTAGCCACGTGTGTGCTTAGTCGCTCAGCTGTGTCTGTGACCCCATGGACTGAAGGCTCCTTTGTCCATGGGGATTCTCCAGGCAAGAATACTGGAGAGGGTTGTCATGCCCTCCTCCAAGTGATCATCCCATAAACAACTCATGTTGCCAAACACCTGGAGCAGTGCTTTCTCAGAGGTGCCAGACAAATACTTAACTATCTGCATAACTTTCTTGCTCAAATTCCCTTTGTTTCTCTGTTTCTTACCAAGTAAAATACAATTTCCTGGCAATCACGTATCAACCAGCTTCCCCCCTCCCCCCCTTTTTTTTAACTTGTCTCCTTAAATGTACCTTGGGCTCTGGAAAAATGTGACTGGGAACCAATCCCTGAATACAGCCTGGATCCTTCTTCCAAGCTACAGTTTGATTCAGAATAAAATTCAAATTTTGGATTCACTGCCTTTCCTTGACATCCTGAAGCCAGCACAGAGAAATGGTTGAGTGGTTTATCAATGACCCCTTGTTGTTCAGCTGCTCAGTCATGTCTGGCTCTTTGTGACCCCCATGGACTGCAGGCCTCCCTGTCCTTCACCATCTCCCAGAGTGTGCTCAAACTCACATCCACTGAGTCAGTGATGTCATCCAACCATCTCATCTTCTGTCATCTCTCCTGCCTTCAATCTTTCCCAGCATCAGGGTCTTTTCCAATGAGTCGGCTCTTCACATCAGGAGGCTAAAGTATTGGAGCTTCAGCTTTAGCCTCAGTCCTTCCAATAAATATTCAAGGTTGATTTCATTTAGAATTGACTGGTTTGATATCCTTGCTGTCCAGGGGACTCTCAAGAGTCTTCTCCAACACCACAGTTCAAAAGCATCAATTCTTTGGTGCTCAGCCTTCTTTATGGTCCAACTCTCACATCCATACATGACTACTGGAAAAGCCATAGCTTTGGCTATACAGACCTTTGTCGGCAAAGTGATGTCTCTGCTTTTTAATATGCTATCTAGGTTTGTCATAGCTTTTCTTCCAAGGAGCAAGTGTCTTTTAATTTCATGTTGCAGTCACCGTCTGCATCTGCAGTGATTTTGGAGCCCAGGAAAATAAAGCCTGTTGAGTTTTAAGCCAGTTTTTTCTCTCTCCTCTTTCACCTTCATCAAGAGGCTCTCTAGTTCCTCTTCGTGACACCTGGGGCTGTTCAAGTCCAAGTTCCTCTCCTAGGAACTCTGACCTTGGGGAAATTACTCACCCAGGGGAGTGGGAATAAGAATAATAGCTACCTGTAAATTGTTAATGAGTACTTTGTTTTAGCATAGTTCTGGGGAATGGGTTAATGCTGGATATTGTTATTATTATTTATTTAATGCCTTTATGTTAATATCTATCTCCCCACCACCACCACCCAAGGCTTTTGAGTTTGCCACATGAGCTAGGAGGAAGGAAACTTTGGCTATATTAGGGGTAGGGATTTGGGAAGAACAGCTTGTAATGAATGGACCTTGAACTTCTTAGAAGTTAGTTTGGAATTAAAGATTTTAAGTTTACAGTATAGTCCATGATCTTTGAGAAGTAATGAAATAATTTAAACAATATTTTGATAAGATAATTGGCCAATTCTGCAACCCAATTGGAAGAATTGAATTTCCTTACAATTCTCCCCAATATATGGTGAGGATAATAACTGTTATTATGAATAATAGTTATGACTTGGACTTTCCTGGTGGCTCAGACAATAAGGAACCTACCTGCAATTCAGGAGACCAAGGTCCATCCCTGGGCCGGGAAGATTCCCCTGGAGAAGAGAATGACTACCCACTCCAGTATTCTTACCTGAGAATCCCATGGACAGAGGAGCCTGGTAGGCTACATACAGACCATGGGGTTACAAAGAGTCAGACATGACCGAACGACTTTCATTTTCACTTTTTCAAGAGTTTGTGCCATCTCTTGTAATAAATGCTTTATATTTTATATTTTAATTCACTCATTCACGTGCTCATTCAACAAATACTCGTTGAGCACTTATTTAAAGCCAGTCACTGGGGAATAGTGGTAAATGTGACTGACAGGTCCTACCCTTATGGAACTTTCACGCTAGTGCAGATTCAGATGATAGGAGAGGAAACACATACGTGTTAAGCCAACTGTTATGAAACACAGAGCTTTGTACACATGTCAATCCTGTGAGCTATATTCAGAATCAGATCCCAACTCACTTTTCCATCTTGCTTTCCCATGACAAGCACCAATGTCCTCCAACTCCATGGAATTTCTTTCTGGACTCTTCTGTCTTTATGTCTGTGTCCACACAGTTCCCTCTAACAAAATATGCTACTGTGTATGTTTGCCTCTTGAAGGCTCTAGGCTTTCTTCATCACCTATTTCAAATACCACCCCTGCCAGGGGCCTTTTGGTCTTTCCATTCAGGATCAGGACAGGGAGGCCTGGCGTGCTGCGATTCATGGGGTCGCAAAGAGTCTGACATGACTGAGCGACTGATCTGATCTGATCTGATTCAGGATCGGCTACTTCTTCCTCCATGCTCCAGGGTTAGGGTTTAGACTTCTAGAATTACCTCTCCCTGAATATTTAATATGGTTATTTGTACATACTGGTTATCAGCCTAACTTCTCTACCAGACTGTCAGCCGCTTTTTCCCACCTCTGTTATTGCATCTCTTGCCTGTGTTAATTCAACTGGTCTAGAGTAGCCAGAGGAGAAGGCAATGGCACCCCACTCCAGTACTCTTGCCTGGAAAATCCCATGGAGGGAGGAGCCTGGTAGGCTGCAGTCCATGGGGTCGCTAAGAGTCAGACATGACTGAATGACTTCACTTTCACTTTTCACTTTCATGCATTGGAGAAGGAAATGGCAACCCACTCCAGTGTTCTTGCCTGGAGAATCCCAGGGACGGGGGAGCCTGGTGGGCTGCCGTCTATGGGGTCGCACAG
>NW_011494939.1:3463715-3466511 GCF_000754665.1 Bison bison bison
GGTCGCTAAGAGTCTGACACGACTGAGCGACTTCACTTTCACTTTTCACTTTCACGCATTGGAGAGGGAAATGGCAACCCACTCCAGTGTTCTTGCCTGGAGAATCCCAGGGACGGGGGAGCCTGGTGGGCTGCCGTCTATGGGGTCGCACAGAGTCATACACGACTGAAGCTACTTAGCAGCAACAGCAGCAGCAGCAGAGTGCCAGATTTGCTCTTCCACAGTCTCTTTTTTAAACCAGGGATCCTGAATCCTCTACCTTTTTCCTCTCCAACTGATCCCACTTATATATGTCTGAATACACAACTGAGAACAGCTGCTGACAGAGTGATCTTTCTGAAAGGCAAATCTGCAGATTTCACTGCCTTGCTTAAAATGTGTCAGTGGTTCACACAGTGAAGATAAAATCCAATTTCTATGGCCCGGCGTTCACTAGCTCTTTCATAACCTAGATCTGCTTAAACCTCCAGCCTCAGGTCTCACTCTGCTCTCTCACTAGGTTCCAGCTCTGCCCAGCTGCTCACCATCAGTCTCTTCAGTTCAGTGACCTTTGCAGTATCCTCGGCTGGAAACTCTCCCTCCTAACTCCTGCTAATCTTCCAGGTCTTAGTTTAGATGTCACCCCCTCCAGAAAGCCATCCTTGATTTCTTCTAGGGCTCCCATGTGCCCCAGTAGGACCTAATCATTCTTGGTCAAGGTGTTGTCATTCCTTATTGTTGATATGGGCTTCCCAGGTGGCACTAGTAGTAAAGAACCCACCTGCCAATGCAGGAGACATAAGAGATACAAGTTCGATCCCTGGGTTGGGAAGATCTCCTGGAGAAGGGCACAGCAACTGACTCCAGTTTTCTTGCCTGAAGAATCCCAGTGGCAGGGGAACCTGGTGGGCTATGGTCCATAGGGTCACAAAGAGTCAGATATGACTGAAGCAACTTAGCACAACACACAGCACAGCACATTGTTGATATAATCCCATATTTAATGATCTGCCTTCACTGCTGGACTATAAGGTTTGTGAGGGAAGCACCCCTGCAATTGTTATTCACTGCAGTATCCCTAGCATCTAATCGGAGAAGGCGATGGCACCCCACTCCAGTGCTCTTGCCTGGAAAATCCCATGGACGGAGGAGCCTGGTAGGCTGCAGTCCATGGGGTCGCTAAGAGTCAGACATGACTGAATGACTTCACTTTCACTTTTCACTTTCATGCATTGGAGAAGGAAATGGCAACCCACTCCAGTGTTCTTGTCTGGAGAATCCCAGGGACGGGGGAGCCTGGTGGGCTGCCGTCTACGGGGTTGCACAGAGTTGGACACGACTGAAGCGACTTAGCAGCAGCAGCATCTAATTAGTGGTTGATGCACAGTAGAATCTGAAAGAAAGTTTGTTGAATGAGTCCTCTTTGCATCTCTGAAAGTCTTCCTCCAATTTTTGGGTGGTTTAAAAACATACACATGTAATGTGAAGACATGTTTATTGTAAAAAAAATCAAATAAAACAGAACATGTGAATGCAATTACAGGTTCCCTTTTATCCTCCCCCTAACCTTCTCTCCCCTCTTTCACTCTCTTGCCTGAGATATTAACTGTTCAATGTATATCTTTTTATTTCTTTATACTGCACATACCCACAAGCACACAAACCTAATACAGTCCTGGCTCCCAAATCCATGTGGGTGTTTTAGTAAACAGAAATGGGGTAATATTAGAGATGCTGTCCTTCTGCTTGTGTCTGCTTTTTTTTTTCAATTCATTTCAGAGATTTTTCCATTTCCCAGGTAGATTCACCCCCTACTACCTCATTCTTTTAATAGCTATTTGTATTCCATAGTAAGGTTGTATCATAGTTGATTTATTAATTCCCCATTGGAAGACTTTGTATGTTCATCTTGTGCTCACAAATGCGGGTAGAGTTGCAGGACAGGTTTCTAAAAGTGGAATTGCTGGCTCGTAGAGTGTATGCATCTTAAAATTTTTTCAGTTGTCAGCTATTTTTTCGCATAGTTCTTAGTGGGAGGATTACAAGTTCTCAAAATGTTTAATTTGTCAATGGCCCTTGGCAAAACTGTGAGAAGGGGGAACTTTATCTCTGTATCATGTTTGACCCTTCTAGATTCTACTCTCCTGCCCCACCTTCTCCCTATCTCTCCCATCCCACCCAGATGCACCCTTGCCCCTCCCCACTACTCCCACTGAGTAAACTTAGCAATTTCTAGTAGCAGAAGAACATTCCTCATCTGTGTGTCTACCACCTTCTAGATAGTCCCTGTTTCCATTAATGGAGCCACCATCCAGCCAAGGAAACATCCCCTGTGACCTAGAAACCCAGGTTTTCCTAGACTCCTCCCTCTTCTAAACTACCCTGAGGCAAGTCCCAAATCCTGTTATGCTCTCTCCAGATTCTCCAGAATCTAGTGGAGCTCCTATCACCATCATCTCCAGTCAGCAGCCTTGGTTTTAGAGGAGTGGGTTACAGTCAGCATGATTTTTCATCTGTCCTCTGCTCATAATCATTTGGAAGTTTCTTCCTGACAAACCCCAGATCCCCAACATGGAGGATCTTTCAGTGGCTCTAAACTTGCTGTTTCGCCTCATCCCCAGGAAGCATGTCTCACTACACGTTGTCTCCTGCATTCCTGGCACCTCATTTGGTACATACCTGGGCTGCTGGTTCCTGAAAGGCTCTGCAATCTCTCTCTCATTTTCTGCTTCCACTGACAGGAATGGCCTTCTCTTTGACCCACCTTAGCCTACCTGACTCCTACCCATCCTCCTGGTCTCAGCCGAGACAGCACCT
>NW_011494939.1:3466611-3514180 GCF_000754665.1 Bison bison bison
AGCACCTCTTCCCTGGCGCCCTCAGGTTGGCCTAGGTGCCTGTCCCAGTCTTCTCACCCAGTGCTAAGCCTCCTCTCAAGCCGGCCATTCACATCCCTGGTCACGCTTGTAGTGTAATTGTCCATTTACCTGCTGGTTTCCCCTAGAAGGTAAATCCTCTGAAGGAGGGAATGGTCATCTGCATTGCTGGATACCCTGTGCCTGGCTCAGCTTTTGTTGAAATACAAGTTGTGGATTTAAGTGAAGGGGCAAATGAATGAATGAGTGAATAAGATGTTTTCTGGCAGCCTGTACTTTTGACATGTATTTGTGACAGGACTTTCCTGGTGGCTCAGCTGGTAAGCAATCTGCCTGCAATGTGGGAGACCTGTGTTCAACCCCTGGGTTGGGAAGATCCCTTGAAGAACGGAATGGCCACCCACTCCAGTATTCTGGCCTGAAGAATTCCAGGGACTGTATAGTCCATGGGTCACAAAGAGTCGGACATCGAGCAACTTTCACTTCACTTTACTTAGAGGTTTTTATGCACTGTGTAATCTAATGCTTACTATCACTCTGTGAAGTAGATATTCTTGGCAACATTTACTGGACACGCTGAAATGCAAAGAAGTTGAGCTCCTTGTCCTCAGTGAGCGGCAAAGTGAGGACTGTAAGCTTGTCAGGTCCCAGGGCTTGTGCCTAAAAAGTAACTCAGCTTCTTCTGCTCTGCCTCTGCTGTTTCCAATTGATTCTGACTCGAATGGAGAGCTTGGCTGACTCAGTGACTCAGCATTCTGTCTCATGGAAACTCTGTGTCCTGCAAACGGTGCTAAGTAGGGGCTTGTCACCTTCCCCTTCAGAGCAGGCCCAGTCTAGATGGAGTCATAAAGAACTTTTGCTCCCTGGACCAGAATAAATATACAGAATATCTACTTTTGAAATATTTTTGAGCCTTTTGAAAAAATGTCAACTTACAGAAGAGTCGCAAGACTCATAGGAAGAATGCCTGTATACCCTCCTCCCAGATTCACCAATTGTTAATATTTTGCCAAATTTGTTTCATTTCTTTATCTCTAAAACATGTGTTTTTTCTGACCATTCAAGAATAAGCTCCATCCACCATGTGCCACTTTACTGCTAAATACTTCAGGGAGAATCTCCTAAGAAAAATGACATTTTCTTATATAACCACAGGATTTATCAAATTAGGAAATGTAACATTTATTAAATACTATTATTGATAATCAGATTTCAGAAGTTATCTCAATAATGTGCTTTATAGAATTTGCCTCTAATACATGATACTTGTACTTTTTTTTTTTTTTTTAAATCCTAGCAGTTGCCCCTGAATCCTTTGAGAATGTCCTTTGTAACAGGGTCAGGGGATGGTGATGCACATGCTTGCTCACTGGAATCAGAGGCAATGGAGTTCCAGACTGAGACCCCAGGTTTTGTTCTGCTCTTGACTTTGAAAAGTCCTTAGGGCCTCAGTTTCTTCACCTGTCAGTGGGGAAAAGGCAGAGTTGAGCTTTAGCATGTCCCAAATCCTTTCCAGCCCTTAAGCCACAAAATAATTAACAACAAAACATTATTTTTTAAAAGCTTTTTTTCTTAATTTTTTTTTTTTTTAGGTAGGAAGAAACCTGTCTCTTTCAAAACCTGTCAGCTCTGAAAACCCGCTAAATGATTTTTATTTTCCGGATGTCTTACTTCTACAACGTTGTCTTTTCTTTGCCATTGTCTTCTTCAAATGCTTGGCTGACAGTCTTTTTCATCTTAGAAGTATTTTGAACATAATATGACTGTTTATTTAATGTCTCATGCACTTCAGAAGATAATGACCAGAAGAAGGGCTTGTTTACCTATTTTTTTTTTTTTCCCCAAGCACTAGAGCTTACTCAGCCCAGACTTTCCAGAAAGCCTACATTAATTTGTCTTTATTTTGTCAGCTCGGAGTTCGATGAGCACTTTTGAGCTTTCATTTTTTCTCTCCTGCAATCTGATTCAGAGATATTACCCAGATTTCTTGGCATCTACATTTTCATCCCATGGGTTTCACCACCCAGATACAAATACTTCTCAGGGGAAATCCATAAGGAGGTTGCAAAGTTGTAAAATAGTGGGAATGACATTTGAGTCTTGAGATTTCAAAATACTTTTCATTTTCTCCTCTCCCCTATCCTTAAGGACTATTTCAAAAGAGTCAGTAACAGATTTCAAAGTGGGGTATTTGTTACTTTAAAACTGGTTTTCCCTGTGGCAATCACATACAGATGAAAATATCTGTACCTTCTGTGAGCATTTGTTCACAGTCTACTTCGTTCAGTACTGCACTGGTATTGGGCATGCAGCGAGGAATTGGGGCACGGCGTTTGGTGGGACAAACAGGTTTGTAAATATGTAAGTCCGAAGGTAAGCTAAGTGCTCTGCTGGGTATTGCCACTCCAGTACAAAAGAGCCTGGTGATCAGCTCAGTGAAGATGGCTGGTGTCGTGAGGCTATTTGTATCATTAGCTTTGAAACCTTAAAATTTGCTTTCTAGACAATCTGTGAATTACTCTCTGAGGAACGTTTCTTCCCTATCTTCTCATTTGATGCAAACCCATTGAACTCTGAGCTCTTTGGAGGAAGTTTTTTTTTTTTTTTTTTGGCATCTTAAGTGAATGAGGGTGTCTCAGCTTGAATCTGGGCGTATAGTAAGCCCATAATAAATATTTGCTGAACTCAGAACTTGCAATATCATTAATAGTTGCCTAACAGGGGCCACTGCATTGAGTACTGCCAGAAGCAGAGCTCATTCCTCTGATGATTCCACATTAAGGAGGCAGGTAGACATGAAATATAGGCTGGGAATGGACCTAAGGAAGTGGCGTGTGGGGCATCTCCCAAAGGCTGTGAACCTTCTGAATTGGGAGAAAGCCAGGAAGCTGTAGAGTAGGCAAGGCTGATCGTGTCCAGGCATCTGGAGTGAGTCATGGAGTGAGTCTTACTTTGTGAGGCAGAGAATTGGGTGGGAAATGTGGGGGAGGAGAGATCGCCACAGAGTCTCCTATAAGGTGTGGGTCCCAAGCAAGAATAAAAACTATGTGGTCTTAATTCTGTGAAAAAAAATTTGGGGGATTGTGGACTAGAAAAAAAAATTTTTTGTATGTATCTACTAATCCATTTATTTTTAAATTTTTATATGCGTGTTCAGTCGTTTCTGACTCTGTGTGACCCCATGGACTGTTAGTCTCCCAGGCTCCTCTGTCCATGTGATTTTTCAGGCAAGAATACTGGAGTGGGTTGCCATTTCCTCCTCCAGGGGATCTTGCAGACCCAGGGGTTGAACCCCGGGTCTCCTGTGGCTCCTCCAGCTCTTGCATTAGCAAGATTCTTTACCATTAGGCAGATTCTTTACCACTAATTTATTTCCCCTCCCCACACTCTCCACCCCTTGCCCAGCCTTTGGTAACTATAAATTTGTTGGGCTTGTTGTTGTTTTATTATTTATGAATTTATATTTTGGCCATAACACCACATGGCATATGGGATCTTAGTTTCCTAACCAGGGATGGAACTCATGCCCCTTGAATTGGAAGCCAGGAGTCTTAATGGCTGGACCACCAGGAAAGTTCCTCCATAAATTTGTTTTCTATGCCAATGGCAAATATTGTTTTTATTTGTATCTGTGAGCCTGTCTGTTTTTTCTCATTTCTTCCATTCAACTTGTACTGCTTTTGAAACTAAGAAATAAAAACTTAAAATAATCTTGATAGGCTCTAAATGTTGGGTTGATAACAAAACGTGTCAGACTCTGGGTAGAGGAGATGTGTTAAACAGGAGCAAGTGAGGAAAGAGGGCTCTTTGGGTTGATTGAAAGCTTGATATGAATAAGCAGTGTGTTCAGGCTGCGGCCCAAAATGCTGATGTCATCTAGGGAATGAGAACATGGTCTTCCAGACGTGTGGCCTAGTATCTAGAGGAAACAATCAGAAATGAACCCACGAATTTATCAACAAATGTTCACTGGCATTTTATTCATGAGTGAAAAGTGAAAGTAACTTAAGTGTCCAACAGGGACTCAGAGGCAAATCATGATGCAGTATGAAGCTGTGAAAATTTACATGAAGAATAAAGAATAACATGATATTTTAAAATTAATAAATTATACTTATAAAAGCAGGAGGCTTTTGAATAGAAAATTTTCCTTCACGTGGCAGAAACAAAGGAGAATTAACAGATGTAAAGTGTTCTGAAAAGGGGGGAGAGTGTCTTAGTCTATTCAGGTGGCTAGGACAAAATACTGCAGACTGGATGGCAACAAAGGACAAAAATTTCCATCTCACAACTCTGGAGGCTGGGGAGTCCAGGTTCATGGTGCCAGCATAGCTGCCTAAAGGCCTTCTTCCAGGTTACAGACTTGGCATTCTGATGATATCCTCACACGGTGGAAGGGACTTCGGATCTCTCTGGAGCCTTATAAGGCTCTAATCCCCTTCACAGGGCTTCCCTGGTGGCTCAGCAGATAAAAATTTTGGCCTGCAATGCAGGAGGACAGGAAGATCCTCTGGAGAAGGGAATGGCTACCCACTCCAGTATTCCTGCCTGTAGAATTCCATGGACAAGGCAGCCTGGCAGGCTATAGTCCATGGGGTAGCAAAATAGTCCAACATGACTGGATGACTAAAACAACAACAATCCCCTTCATTAAAGCTCCACCTTCATGACCTGAGCACTTACCAAAAGCCATATTAACCAATATCAGCATCTTTGGAAGTTAGGATTTCAACAAGTGCTTTTGGAGGAGAGAAGACACAAATATTCAGACCACAGAAGAGAGGATATTAGGCTTGGGTTTTAGGGCTCCAGAGAACCTCAGTGGATATTGCAGATGGAATTTATAATCCAAAATAAGGGTGGGCTTTTAGAGTTTGACTTTATTTCAATCTTTCTTACAACATTGTGACAGGAGTAAAAATATTTTAAAGGGGGAAAAATTTGACCACAATTAGATTGTCTTTAATACCTCAGCTGTTAAATTATCTTATTCTCTTCAGGTCCCTATCAATTTTCAGGCATCCTTTTAAAGAATCTGCCTTCAATGCAGGAGACCCAGGTTTAATCTCTGGGTCAGGAAAATCCCCTGGAGAAGGGAATGGTTACCCACTCAGTGTTCTTGCCTGGAGAATTCCATGGGCAGAGGAGCCTGGTGGGCTAGGGTCCATGGGGTCACAGAGTCAGACATGTCTAAATGACTAACACTTTCCCTTTCACTTTTGGGGTATAACCACTGTATTCACAAATCGTTCGTAGTCGTGTGCACCTGTGTCCTCCTACTCTGTGGCCAGTTCCACTAACTTTTATGACCTAATAAGATGATATGGAGTGAGAAGAAGCCTTCATGAAAGGAAAGCAAGAAAAAAGGAAAGTCAAGGCCTCCCAAGAGAAATTTTACTATTTAGTAGGCTGGCCTAGAACCATTCCTATTAGGCTCCTGCACCACTTCTCTTATTTGATTCTGATTTAACTGGCCTAAGGTATGTTCTGGAAATTAAGTTTTAAAAAGTTTCTCAGCTGATTCTAATATTCAGCCAAATTTGAGAACCATTGTCTTCAATCCAGATGTATGTGTGTATGTGTGTGTGTGTTTAAATTTTATTCTTTGGCTCTGGTGGGTCTTTGTTGCTGCACGAAGGCTTTCTTTAGTTGTAGTGAGTGGGATCTATTCTTCTTACAGTGTGTGGGCTTACTGTTGTCGTGGTTTCTCTTGTTGCAGAGGACAGGTTCTAGGTGCATAGCCCATGTTCCCTATTCATCGAAATAGATTATATACTGAACAAATAAAGCAAGTTTCAACAAATATAAAAGATTTGAAATAATGCAGAATATATTCTCTGACCAAAATAGAATTAAATGTAAATAACAGTAAGATTCCTGGAATATCCTCCAATGTTTGGAAATTAAACAATTACTCCTAAATAACCCTAGGATCAAAGAAAATATAAAAGTTTGTAGACTGATGCTGAAGCAATGCTTAGAGGGAAATAAATCTAATAACTGCCTAGAAAAAGAAAAAAGGTCTAAAGTCAACAATCCAAGCCACTCTACCAAGAAAAAGAAGAGCGAATTAAACTCACAGTAAGTAAAAAAAAAAAAAAAAAAGAAGACATTGAAAATAAGAACAGAAGTCAATGAAATGTACGATGAAAAAAGGGATGCTGTGAGTACTGCCTGCTGCACACAGATTCAGTAAGTACTTTCCTTCTGACCCACCCAGCTGACCTTACCAGAGTCTGCTGTGGGTGATGGGCTGGGACACACAGAACCATCTTGAAAATAAAGTAGAAGTGATGGATCATGTTTATAAAATAAGGTTGCTATGAGAGGGCAACTTTTGAAAATTAAAAACTTCTTCAAAAAATGTCTATATGATTCAAAAAGCTAGCTAGATTCAGCAAGGGAAAAAAAGTACCGATATTCGGAATAAAAGAGGTAACATCACCTATATAGACATTAAAAAGATAATAGAATAGAAAGAAATGGTATGGATATCTTCATGGCAATAATTTGAAAAGAAATGAACATCTTCCTTCAGAGGTCACTTACCAAAACTGGCATGAGAAGAAATAGAAAATATGAATAGTCCTATATCTATTAAAGACATTACATTTGCAACTAAAAATCTTCTTTTCAAAAGAAATACCACTCCCCACCCCTGCCAAAGCTACTTTGGGTTAAAGCCATTTGAATAAAATTTTGCTTTTAATTCATTTCTTCTCTCATTCCCCCCCTGAATCCAGCAATTGGCTTCCTTAATATAAGATTTTATTGTGTGTCTTTGCTAAATTGGTAATATCCTTCATTTCTAGTGCAAGATGGTTTATTTTATTTAAGTGATCATTTGCTTGATGATGGTGATTATTTTGCATTAACAGAATGTACTTTTCTGAGCATTACCATAAATAAAGTTACAGAAAGTATAACAAGACAAAGTGAAAACATCAACAAATATTACTTAAGGGAAAAGGCAAGGGCCCTTGGTTGTCAGACAGTCTAACCCTTCTGACTGCAACCGCCCTCTTGAGTAGGTTTTCTATGCCTGCTTTATGTTGATGAATGCACCTCAGCATACGGCTGCCAAGACCTGGACCTTTAAAAAATAATTCCACTCACTTCCTTCTTTTTTACACCAGAAGGTGGTGACTGCCCTGGGAATATATGTCATTTCAGCACTCCAGTTGGCTCTGGATCCTGAATTGTCGCAGCCTGTTTGACTGGTAATCTCCTTGTCTGTGTGAGTTGTTAGGGGTAACCAAAGGCAGCTGATTACTTAATTGTTGAAGGCCGGAAACCAGGCCTCTTTCATTAGTTCCCATCAGGAGTTTGAGAGCAGTGGGTGTTTGGCCCGGCCAGGTTTTCCACCGTTTCTAATTCAAAAGGTGTACTTTTTTCCTGAAGTGGTCACTGAGGCTTTGGCCAGCTGAATTATATACAGAATCAGCTGCATATTAAAAACAAATTGAAAAATTTCTATAGTTAATACAGATAATTGATTTAAGGCAGATAAATGAAAACAGCCTGATGTCATTGAGATACAATTCCATTTTTCTTTGAAGACGCATCAAAGTGTGTCGTATTTCCTATTTTATTTTTGTTAGATCATCAAGGATACTTGAATGCATGGAATTTGTGAGTACCTAGTATTCTTATCAAGCAGATTGACCTCTCAATGGATGTTTTCTTCTGTAGTCTGGAGTGTTAGTTGTTACTGGCAAGTGCAGTTAAATCTAAGGTACAAATTCAGTTATTTAAAAAAACAAAAAAACCAAATTCAGCTATTTATATGAGTAGTAGGGTTTTGAGGACTTTAATTTGCCTTTAGAAAATAAGATTTTCTTTCCTTTCCCTCCCACCACCCACCATGTTTGGTTATTCTAATACTGAGGCTATGAGAACCCAGTGCCAAAGCAACCAGTTGAAAAGGGAAACATCCACGTAATTACTGGTTGTTTTGTCTATACAATGTGAAACAAGAAGTTGGCATGATTTTGTTTTTCACCTCTTTGACAGTTTTGTTTTGTTAGATTTCTTTGGACTGAAATGATTTGTTGATTCGGTATTGTGTAAATCAATCTCAATTCCACAATACCTCTGTGACTGTTAGGCAGAAAAAAGAAAGAAAGAAGGAAGTAAAGCAAGTGAGAGTGAAAAGCATAATTAAACTGAAAGCTAGGAGACTTTGTGATTTCGTTCCCTCTTTGTCACCTACCAGTTACATGAACTTGCGCTTAGTCGCTCAGTTGTGTCCGACTCTTTGCAACCCCACGCACTGTAGCCTGCCAGGCTCCTCAGTCCATGCAGAGTCTCCAAGAAAGAATGCAGGAGTGGGTTGCCATGCCCTACCTCCAGGGGATCTTCCCAACCCAGGGATCAAAACCAGGTCTCCCGCATTGCAGGCAGATTCTTTACCATCGGAGCCACCAAGGAAGTGTGAACTTGGGCAGGTCATTTCTCCTTCTAGGGCCTCCATTTCCTTAAATGTAAAATGAAGAGATTGGGCAAGACAAGTCTTCAGCGGTCTGGAATTTCACCTTTTGATTCGTTGACTTGGAAGATGCAAAATGAGGTTCTAGTGTGATCCCCAGAGACCCGCTAATGACTAACATTTTTGATTGGTTCAGGGAGAGAATCCATTTTGTAACTGGTTTTTAGGACCAGATCACAACCTTTGGCTGGATTTTTAAACTTAGAAACATTTTCTTCTATTTCTTATTAGAAATTAATACATGTTGCTCAAAGGAAATTTAGCAAATACAAATTAGCAGAAAGAAGAAAATTTAAATCACTTATAATCCTACATGGAGTTAGAACTAATATCAACATGGTATACATATTTCCAGATTTATAAAGATCATCTAAATACAGTTGGTTCTGGTAATGTTTGTTTTGAAAACATTAATTTGTTCCAACATGATTAATGTTAGTAGGAAGCAATTGAGCAGATTTGTGTATGTTTAGTTTCTTGCAGGAGAAATGCCAGGTGAATGCAGAAAACTGCTGGCTCCTTGCACGCGCACCCACACACACACACACACACATACACACACTAACACCCTCCCAAGGAAAATGAGCCACAGCCACCAACATCTGCTGTTACAACTTGTTTTAAAAAATTAAATGGAAATTGAAAAATATTATTTACTTTTGACTGCTCTGGGTCCTCGTTCCTGCCCCCTGGGCTTTCTCCCATTGCGGAGAGTGAAGGCTTCTCTCTAGTTGTGGTTGGCAGGCTTCTCGTTGCCGTGGTTTCTCTTGTTGCAGAGCACAGGCACTAGGGTGCATGGGCTCCAGTAGTTGTGGTTCGTGGTTCTAGAGCTCAGGTTCAGCGTCCCGGTACTCACTCAGGCTTAGTTGCCCTGAGGCATGTAGAATCTTCTCAGACAAGGGACTGAACACTTGTTCCCTGCGTTGGCAGGTGGATTGTTCATCACTGGACCACCAGGGGAGTCCTGATGTTACAACTTTTTGTCCCAGTTCTGATAACCCTCCTGCCGGCACTTCTGCATAACAGGCAACCTGTAACCCTTCCCTCCCCTGGCACTGGGGTACCCTCCCTGCCTTTAGTTTCTCTCTTTCTTCTCAGCCTATTTTGTACTGTTTCTCCCTGCGTTCTGCTTATTTTCCTCCTTTCTTCTCGCTGTTCTCTCACCCTTTTCCCCACTGTGGTATTTTGCCTCTCCCACACAGGATGCTGGGCTTTGGGACCCCAGTGGGCACCCTGCCAGTCAGGCAGGCACCTGCTTCCACAACAAATTCCTGGTCTCTTTCAATGTAAATTACCACCATATTTATAAAATTCACATTTAACTTATGTAAACCTGTGCTTTTTTAAAAAAAATTAAGTTCCTGTACCTTTTATTGTGTCACTGACAAAGATTTTCATATTGTGCCCCGAACCCATTTTCCTGTAAGTATTATAGTTTTTTTTTTTAGTCTTGCAATTTTTATTGCCTGATTTTGCATAGATGCAGTAATAACTAATACTTAGCAAATAAATAATAATTAATAACTGAGTGCTGCTGCTAAGTTGCTTCAGTTGTGCCTGACTCTGTGCGACCCCATAGATGGCAGCCCACCAGGCTCCCCTGTCCCTGGGATTCTCCAGGCAAGAACACTGGAGTGGGTTGCCATCTCCTTCTCCAATGCATGAAAGTGAAAAGTGAAAGGGAAATCACTCAGTCTTGTCCGACTCTTCGTGACCCCACAGACTGCAGCCCACCAGGCTCCTCCATCCATGGGACTTTCCAGGCAAGAGTACTGGAGTGGGGTGCCATTGCCTTCTCCGAATAACTGAGTAATAATTAGATAATGAAAGAATAAACTATAATTTATTTAAATAATCATTTAAGTAATGGTTTAATTAGATAACAGATTACTAACTTTATGAAATTTCAACCCACGTGTTCATATCCTTTTAATATGCTATGTGATGAAATCAGAAGTACTCATAAGGCACTCTTGCTGTAGGCTGAAGTCACGGTGAACATCTGGAGGAAAAGCCCTTGAGCGATTGTTTGAGTTTCTAATTCAGTTTCTCAGTTTAAATTTCTAATATAGCAAATATTAATAGATTCAACTCAAACAAATGCTTTGCGGTGTACTCAATAACTTTCAAGAGTGTAATGGGGTCTTGAGACTAAAATATTTGAGAACACCTGCTAAATCTAGTCTCCTAGAGCTTTTCATTCCTGCAGTGAAAAATATAACATTTCCTTGGTATAAACTCAGAGATCTTAGACTTTATAGTCTAAGAATAAATACAGACAGCTACTGTGTAATCTCTTATATGTGAGATCTAAAAAAACAAACTAGTGAATGTAACAAAAAAAAGAAGCATACTCACAGATAATAGAGAATAATCTAGTATTACTGGTGAGGGAGGGAAGGGGGACGAGCAAGATTGGGGATTAAAAGTTATAAAATAAATAAGCTACAAGGATATATCTATTATAGGCACAGGGGGCATAACATTTAATAATAACCATAAATGGAGCATAAAAATTGTGAATCATGTTGTTCATCTGAAATTAATATAAGATTGTAGATCAAATATACCTCAATTTGAAAAAAAGCAGGTATTAAGCAGTTTGTCTCTATAATGCTTAATTGCCCTCCAGAAGTGTGGTACCAGTTTATAATCTTTCTTATGATCAGCATTGGATTATGCTCATTTAATTTTGGCTAAATTTAGTTAACATCCCAGGTCATGAACACCAGCTAGAGTACAAAGTTGGAGATTGTGTTAAAGTTCTCCCAACTTTTTGAAACATTTTTATTTTGAGCTTTAAAATGGCTTTGAAATGTACTTATTGGTGTATTAGTAGGTTTTAAGCCAAAGATGAAATCTCTTGTTTTGACTTCTGAGAGGAAAACTCTGGAAAGTGGACATTATAGATACATATATGACTCAACAGTTCAAGGGTTGGTTAAAAAACAAAGGGACATAGCTTTACATACTGTTGTGATTGAAGACATTGAGTTATGAAGTAAAAATTTCCCTTTTGTAAAATCACAACATAGAGGAAAACACTACCACGAAAACTACTTAGGAAATGGTTTGGCTTCTTAGAATGAAAACACATGGAAACGGCTCTCCTTGTCTTCCTTCTGGCCTTCCCTTTACCTAGTTTCTTCTCTTCCCTCCTAATTAGGCCATTTGAGCCCATGTTCTCAAGGAGGCTTTTCAAATAAGCCTTGGTCTCTCCAAGAACTGAGGAGTTTAACAAAGCTGAAAGAGACTTACAGAAACAAAGCTGGTCTTCTGTCTCTCTTGTTTTCCCTTTTTTTCCCTTAATTAACCCTGATTTGGGTTCATGCTCTGTTCTAATTTCTCTCAGATGCTTTATGCCTGCTCTTATTGTATAATATGATATAGTAAATAACCTCCTGTAATTATATGGAACAGAGTATATGTCTCAAGTCATAGCCATCTGAGCATCTCCAGAAATTTCACCTGTACAACATTGCCAATCCTCGTGGTGTTCCTGGTCTTATTTCATTTTCAGGTATCTGAAACAAATTGATTTATTTCACTGTGGAGAAAATAGACTGAAAATATAGTTTCATCACAAACTGGTCACCTTATGATAGAGTACTATGCAGCTATGTGTGTGTGTGTTAATGGCTCAGTTGTGTCCGACTCTTTGCAACCCCATGGACTGTAGCCTGCCAGGCTCCTCTGTCCATGGAACTCTGCAGGCAAGAAACTGGAGTGGTTGCCATTCCCTTCTCCAGGGGATGTTCGTGACCCAGGGATTGAACCCAGGTCTCCTGCATTGCAGGCAAACTCCTTACCATCTGGGCCACCAAGGAAGCAGTATTTCACTGTGGAGAAAACAGACTGAAAACATAGCTTCATCACAAATTGTTGTACCTTATGATAGAATACTATGCAGCTATAAACAAGAACACAGCTACTCTTTTTGCACAAATATGGAAAGAGTTCTAAGGTCTGTTTGTTGGGTGAGAAAAGGCAAGGGAAAATATGTATATTAGTGTTTGTTTTTGCATCAATTCTAGAGGACTATACAAGGAACTACATGCAGTGGTAGTGTTTGGGCTGGAGGAAGGAAATGAAGCAAATGGAAGACAAAGGTAGAAATGAGACTTCTCATCTTGTATCTTGTTTGTTTTGAACAAGTGAATGTGCGTGTGTGCATGCTAAGTTGCTTTAGTTGTGTCAGACTCTTGGCAACCCTATGGGCTGCAGCCGGCCAGGCTCCTCTGTCCATGGATTTCCAGGCAAGAGTACTGGGGTGGGTTGCCATGCCCTCCTCCAGGGGGTCTTCCTGACTCCAGGATCGAACCACATCTCCTGTATTGCAGGTGGTTTCTTTACTGTTGAAGCACTGGGGAAACCCAAACATGTGAATGTATCATCTTAAAAATTAATATAATAATAATAAAGATTTACACTTGCATTGAGGAAACAGAACCATGACATATTACTAGCATGTGAGAGAGCCCAGGGTCTGATAGTAAGGAGGCATTTTCTCACAGGTTTATATTTAATTCATAATTCTGGGATTCTTCCCACCATTCATGTGTGTAATGAGCTTGACCTTGGGATCTTGGCAGCTCTTCTTAGTTGGAGGGTATCCCTGGAGAGGAGGAAGTAGGTCTTTTCCTTCCCGTCAGCAGCAACAGGACCCTTCTTTGCATTTTTCAGCTGTCTGGGTCATGCTGGAACTGGCAGATGAGGGGAGGAGGCAGCCAGGGGTTCTGGCACGGTCCCCAAGGTGAGCTGTTTTTGACTGCAGGTATCACGGACAAAGCTTTGAAGAGCTGTCAAAACCAATGCCTTGCTTTCTTTGCAGAATGATGAAGATGCTAATACTGGGGCAGTTGAAAGCAAATTTTGAAGGTTTTCATTCAAAGAATATGCTCACAGGACAATGCTATTAATGATCTTTGGCTGGGTCCAAGTTTGCTAATATTCCAAATACCTTAGGTTAGTTAAGCAGCACATGTCTAATTTGGAGTAATTTATTCTGTTAATATTTTGGTTTTCTGCTGCCAGGAACGCTGGGCATATGGCATTCCCCTAAGACATGAAGAAGGAAACCATTATGGGTGATAATAAGGAACTCACATTCATTGATATGTTTAACATCTTGGCTGGAAGATGAAATTCTAAGCCATGAGTCCCAGTGGGTTCCCAGTTGTGCACAGGTTAAAGTACATTTCCCCATGACTGCTGTATTGATTCCAGTAATAGGATGACTCTGAGGGCCACTCTGAACCTAGGCTTTCTGATAAGAATCACCTGGGATGCTTGCCAAAAACAGATTCCTGGACTCCACCTAAGCCTGGATATCTGCTCAGTTCCCTCAGATAATTCTTATCTGGCAAGTTTGGGAAACACTGTAGAATCTTGAGAGGAAAGTGATGTTTTACTGAATCATCCTGTCATTAGGCTGACCTCTTCTACCTGGAAGATAAACGTCTTTCCCTGGAAAGAAAGGGGCAAGCGCTGTCAATTCCCAGGGTGTCATTTTGCATGGGCCTGTGAGAGAACGTTCAGGATCTCCATTAGACTTTACTAGTGATTCATACTTAAAATATTTGATTTTCCCATTTTTGCTTACAGGAAGAAGGTCGTGAAATACCTGCAGTTTCTTCTCAGAAGTTTCTATTTTAAATGCAAAGCTCAGAAATCTTTGGAGCCATATGTAAAAGTTCAGGCTTGCACCCAGTAGAGGCATCTGTTAACAGCTGTGTGCTTAGTCACTCACTTGTGTCCAATTCTGTGAGACCCCATGGATTCCTCTGACCATGGGGATTCTCCAGGCAAGAATACTGGAGCGAGTTGCCATGCCTGCCTCCAGGGGATCTTCCCAACCCAGGGATTGAACCCAGGTCTCTGGCATTGAAGTCGGATTCTTTACCATCTGAGCCACCAGGGAAACTTGATTTAATTGCCTTCACAATATTCTGTAGTCAGACATGTGAGTGTCTCAGGAGGACAGACTAGTCACCACAGAGGATGTTTCTGTGGCATACCTATGGAACGCTACCAGATGCCCTTCCTGTAAAAAAACATCTTCTCCCATTACAAAGTAACAGTCCCCAGTTGGTGGCTTCTATTCAACGAAGCTGAAAATTTGGAACTGGCCTTTCTGTTCCGTGATAGAAGAGGTCAGAAGTTAAATGAATCCTCCTCTGGGGTTCTTCTAGTGATGAGTCCCCAAATCTCACTCACAAATGAATTTGTGAACCAGGTCAGCAAATGGATTTGTTTTTATTTGACTTAACTGATCAGGAGAATAGACAAGTTAATAAAAAAGTTTAAAAACTGGCCTAACAGGTTGTTGAACAAACTTTTGTTTTTGATCTGTCACCGTTGTGTCAAATCAGTTCAATGACTGATACTTCTATGAGATGAAAGGCAGTCCGGGTTTCAGACTCAATGTATTTTCAACAAACGTCACTACACTGATAGTAGAACTCACCCTACCCGTTTTGTTCAAGGGGACTGTGATGATTTCACTAAGAATTTGCTTTTTATACCTTCTTATTTTTAATTACTCTGACTTGATCTTAATTTGTATTAATACATTAATATATTTCTTTTCATTAACAAAACCACACACTTTTCCATTGTCCAGTCCTAGAAAAAAGGAAGGAGGAGAGAAGAGCAGAGAAGGGAAGGAATTCAGCCCCGAAAACAGGAGTGGATATAGGTTTCACAGGACCTGAAGCTCATTGTCTTCTTTATGAAAAATTATTCAAAAATATCTCACTTCTGAAAATTTTATACACTCATATGGCCATGTGAACCCACTGCTAGGACCCTTCCAGCATCTTGGAAGGAGCCCCTGCTAGTAAAGAACTCAGAGCTGAAGTTTTTATCAGCTTTAAAACAGCCTCTGTCTACGTACACCTTTTCATCTTCTAACTTCACTATTAGATTTACGCCCCTTCAAAAACTGCACATTTCTGAATAAGTGAATGAGTAAAAGTCTTTCCATGCCCAGGTAAACAGTATTTTGAGAAACACATAAACCAATTCTCAGATGAGTCTCCTGGGGGTACTAACGGGCTTCATGACAAGCTGGTTTCTACCTCTTCTCATCTTCCCAGAACTTTGCCATTGGGTGCATTTTTGTGACATCCGTATTTCTTTTTGGTGGGATAGGGCAGAGCATCAGGAGACCTGGATTCCAATCTCAATGTCACAACTGTCGAGAGGGTTAGGAAGGAGGAAGCAGTAGTTGAGATGCAATTACCCAGAAAGAGAGACTGAGGCCTGGGAAGATGTGGCCACCGACCCCGAGCAGCACAGTTAGCTCCTTGAGCAGCAAGGATTCTCAGTCCAGCGCTCTTTCCATCTGTACTTCTTGCATCTTCCTCCAGCTGTTCATCCTTGGGAAGAAAGACTTCTGAGTCAGTGATGCTTGGTTTCCTTCTCTATATAGGAGAGAGCTAATTCCTTTTGGGTTTAAGATTATCTGATTTTCTGATTCTCTGGCTGTTTTTTTTTTTTTTGATTGTCCCGATGGGGATTCAGTTTCCAGCTGACCTGTGTGTAGCTCATAGTGCCCAGTACAGGGTTTGCTGAACGCTTTGAGAATGGAGGCTTTATAATTTAGGACCTCAAGGTGGAACTGTGAGCAGAATGGCTTTCCCCTTGGCTTATTACTGACCTCTTGAACTTTGTTGATTTGAGAGTTGTCGGAGAAGCACAGGGCTGAAAGGGCCCTGAGAAGGCAATCATGGCTTTGTTTCATTACACAATTGAAGAAGCAGAGGCCCAGAGATGCTCCCAAGGCTGCTTCACAAACATTAACAGGGAGACAATGGGAACTTGGTTCCCCTGATTCTCCATTTGATGTTTTCCCCATTACTTTATTCTTTATTCCCTTTGGACTGATTTTAAGTCGTTACTACTGGTCCATAGGAACCCAACTTCACTTCTAATAACACAGCTTCTGAGAGACCATCTGTCTTGTCCACAGAACAGACTAAAGATTCTGGTGGAGTCCATGTTGGGGTTATTCTTGTTTATCTAAAGTCAAGTCTCTATTGTTTATATATTCAAATTAAAATATGACTTAGTTTATTAACAGGGTTTCCCAGGTGACTCTAGTCACCAGTGCAGGAAATGTAAGAGACAGCAGTTTGATCTCTGAGTTGGGAAGATCCACTGGAAGAAAGCATGGCAACCCACTCCAGTATGCTTGCTTGGAGAAACCCATGCAGAGAGGAGCCTGGCAGGCTACAGTCCGTAGGGTCTCAGTAAGTCAAACATGACTGAAGCACCTTAGCCCACACACACAGTTGATTAACACATATCCCCCTGCTTTTCTCAGGTCTGTAATTCTTTCTGACCCCTGTCATAAACATAAGGGACATCAGTTATTTTGATTTTACTTTCACCACTAGAAGATCACAGATAAGCTAAATATTCCCTCTGTGGATTTTTTTTATCAGTTTTTCCTCCTCTTCCTCAAAACTAGATTTTTCCCTTTGAAGCCATCTTTTTTTTTTTTTAAATCTTTTGGCCACATCGCACGGCATGTAGGATCTTTGTTCCTTGATCAGGGATGGAGCTTGTGTCCCCTGCACTGGAGTAGTAACCGCTGGACCGCCTGCAAAGTCCTGAAACCATCTTTGAGGAGGTGCATGTGCTCTGCTTTCCTGCTGGGTTCAGTTTTGTGTGGCTCTTGCAGCTGGCTCATCACTATCATAAACTTGCTCATTGAAATCTGGTTACCCTTTGAAGTGGACACAATTTCTCTATTTGTTGAAATGGGAGATTATGACTTTCCTACTGTTAGACTGTTCGTTGGCAGTAAAATCTGAGTACCAACTCAGGCTTTCTGAATCAATTTCTGATATTCTTTTTGTTACCTCATAGCCACCTGGAGGACAAAATGTGAGGAATCCAATAAAGCCTCTGAGACAACATATGTGGGAATTTGGAAGAGGAAGGATACCTTCTATTAGCTGACGGCAGGAAGAGCTTATCACAGACACACTGTTTGGTCTGGGCTGAGAAGGCAGGGTAAGATGTTAGAGGGGAAGAAGAGAGCACCTGTGTGGAGGGAGGGTGGTCTATCTGTGAGCGTGGGGTGTGGGCTAGTGCAGACTCTTGTCATCAGCCTCAGCCTGTCCAGCACTGGCTTGATTTGGGAGTCACTGAATTGTGCCTGTTGATTCGCTCATCACTGTGCGGACAAATGGCCTTTGCCGGCAGCTTCTCCTGCCGTTTCTTTATCTATAAATAAATTATGCTTTTGTTCCCCTATGTATGCATTTCTCTTTTTTTTCTCTCTTTTCATAGAAATAGTCTTTGTAAAGTATATATCTTAAAAGCTAACATGTGTTACCTATGTCATTTGAAAGGTATAATCCCACCATTTAGCAACTAGTCTTGATCTACAGTTTAGAACCCTTTTAATGGGCAAGAACATTTTCTCCTCATTATCACTTCCTTAAATTGAATAGAACTGGGAGGCCTGGACTTGGCCTTGGGGGTTTCTCAAGGTGATAATGAGATGGCATTTTGTCCAACTTGTGCCTTATTTCAGTTCTTGGTGTATTTGCCTTATTATCTCTACTAGGTTTTAAGCTGTTTCAGCAGGGACCATGTCATTTCAGTGTTGAATTCCTCACTGTGTCTGGCACAAAGTCAGCGCTCAGGCAGTCAAAGATACAAGGTGGGGTTTCCAAAATTTTCTTGATGATAGAATCAAAAGGGTGTTAAAAGAATAAGGGTTATTCTACCTTCTGGACAGCAAAGCTCTTAATTTCTGTGAAGTTGATTTCTGTATGTTTATGACAGAGACTTTTTTCCCCTTAAGGGCCAGAATATTTCTGTGCAGTTTACCTGGACACTCTTTTGGGGATCTAGGTATTCATCAGAAGGTTGCTTGGTGAATATTGAATCCAAGCTGTAAAGGATTGAGAATCATAAGGGTTACTTCATTCAGGTTTTGGTGACTCCTGGGCAAGCACACCGCTTTAAGGACAGACTTACCATCACCTACCACATACACCAGCTTCCCCTCCCCTGACCCCTCCTTCCCCTACAAAGGCCTGCCTTGATCTCAGGCCCCAGCAGACCTTCCCAGCAGCAGTGCCAGTGCAATCTATTTGCTGACTAAACCTAAGACAGGACTATATACTTTTTACTTTATTTTGGCTTCACTGGCTCTTCGTTGCAGTGTGCAGCCTTCTCTCATTGGTGAGCATGGGTTCCAGGGCCCATGGGCTCAGCAGTTGCAGCATTCAGGCTTAGTTCCACCCCTCCCCGCCACCCTGGAAAGTGGGATCTTAGTTCCCTGACCAGAGATCAAACCTGAGTTCCTTGCATTGAAAGGCAGATTTTTTGAACACAGAACCACCAGGGAAATCCCTGTATATATATATTTTTTCTTTAATTTATTTATTTCGCTGCTCCAGGTCATACTTGTGGCATATGGGATCTAGTCCCCTGACCAGAGCTGGAATCCGGGGCCCCTACATTGGGAACGTGGAGTCTTAGCCACTGGACCACCAGGCAAGTCCCAAGACTATATATTTCTAGAAGTTTTCACTCTGAGGTTGGTCTTATTTCTATTTAGGCAGCTGGACAGGTCCAACTATGTGAGTGTGAATGAATTTAAGAGAAGGTATAGTCAGTGTCATTTTCACCGTATCTCATTTAATCCTCCCAACTACCCTATAAGGTAGGCAGAGCTGGGATCCAAACCCAGCTGATTTCAAAGCCCAGGTCTTTTACCCTACATTGCACTGCCTCCCTCTGGACACTCAAAGCCCTCCATGACTACACTTCCATCCATCAAAATAGTCTCACCTCTCTCTGCTCAGGCTTCCCTCTAAGAATGAGAAAGGCCGTGATAAGCTGTGTCTGATCCAGAGGCAGAATGGTCTGTTTGGCTGAGATCTGAGTCCCCAGGACTGGGAAGATGACAATTTCACAAGAGTAGGTGGGCTTCTCATGTGGCGCCAGTGGTAAAGGATCCACTTGCCAATGTAGGAGACGAAAGAGATGTGGGTTCAATTCCTGGGTCAGGAAGGTCCCATGGAGTAGGAAATGGAAACCCACTCCAGTATTCTTGCCTGGGAAATCCCATGGACAGAGGAGCCTGGTGGGCCCTAGTCCATGGAGTCACAAACAGTTGGACACAAGTGAGCACGCATACAACAAGAGTGGGTAAAAGGGAGTATAAATTTATGTGTCCTGCACACTGTGTAATAGATTCTTGGTATAAGTTGTTTCACTTACTCATAATCATTTCCTGGAGTGTCAACAGTGTTAGCGAGAGCCCATGTATATAAGGATTAAGAATTTAGAATAGGGAGCCATTTCCCCCAGTATTCAATCCCAGTTTTGCTACTCACTAGCTGAATGACCTTGGGCAGGTCACTTACCCTGCCTGTGGCTTAGTTTGTTTCTCTGTAAAATGGAAATGATGATAATCAAACTTGTCTTGTAAGGTTGTAATGAGGATCAGTTTAACAGTGTCTGGCAAATGGTAACCTCTTTCCAAGGGTTAACTCTTCATTGTGTTACTCACTGAGTCGTGTCTGACTCTTTGCAACCCCATGGACTGTAGCCCACCATGCTCCTCTATCCATGGAATTCTCCAGGCAAGAATACTGGAATGGGTTGCCATTTTCTTCTCCAGGGGATCTTCCCCACCCAGGGATTAAACCCAGGTCTCCCTCATTGTGGGCAGATTCTTTACCATTTGAGCCATCAGAGAAGCCCTAGTTCTTCAGAATGTCCTGATTTTAGAGGGGAGGAATTTGGACATGAAAAGGTTATGTAACTTGTTTGCCATTTAATCAGGAAATGGTTGCACTGATTTAAAAACATTTTTTTAAATTAACTAATTAATTTGACTGCACAAGGTCTTAGCTGTGGCATGCAGTATCTTTAGTTATGGCATGTGGAATCTAATTCCCTGACCAGGAATCAAACCCAGGCCCCTGCATTAGGAGCATGGAGTCTTAACCACTGGACCACCAGAGAAGTCCCAGCTGCACTGAGTTTTTAAACCTAGGTATGTCTGCTTCCAAAGACCATATTATTTTTAGTGCATATTACTGCATTCAGTGAGATAAAGACAGTGAGCTTTTCAGAATGAGAGGTTGTCTCTTAAATATGTACTTTTAATAAGAACATAGTGACACATTAAGGAGTTAAAAAGAGAGTGGGTTTTGAGATGAATGACAGAAAATTGCCCTCAGTTTACATACTTTTCATAGTCTAGCATGACATTGGGGCTTCCCTAGTAGCTCAGATGGTAAAGCATCCGCCTCCAAGGCAGGAGACACAGGTTCGATCCCTGGTTTGGGAAGATCCCCTGGAGAAGGAAATGGCAACCCACTCCAGTATTCTTGCCTAGAGAATTCCATGGACAAAGGAGCCTGATGGGCTACAGTCCATGGGTCACAAAGAGTTGGACACAACTGAGCTACTAACACACGCACACAGCATCCCATTCTGGGGTCATGGAAATATAGCATGGTCACCTGCGAGCAACTAATGGTTGTAAACCCTATGTAATGGTTGCTGCTGCTGCTACTGCTAAGTCACTTCAGTCGTGTCCAACTCTGTGCGACCCCATAGACGGAAGCCCACCAGGCTCCCCTGTCTTTGGGATTCTCTAGGCAAGAACACTGGAGTGGGTTGCCATTTCCTTCTCCAATGCATGAAGGTGAAAAGTGAAAGTGAAGTTGCTCAATCATGTCCGACTCTTCGCAGCCCCATGGACTGCAGCCTACCAGGCTCCTCCATCCATGGGATTTTCCAGGCAAGAGTACTGGAGTGGGGTGCCATTGCCTTCTCCATGTAATGGTTAACCTTCATCATTAGAGTGTGCCAATTTTACAGTGAGGAACTTGGCCATGAAGAATTTAAGTATGGGTCCCAGATGGCATGGAATACAGAAAAATGAGATATGCATGATCAGTACACACACAGAAAAAAGGAGTTTTGGTGGGAGGTGGATTATATGAATTGATCTAGGGCCAAGAAAGCAACTTGGGACTGGAGGCTGACTGCTTAGATTGCTTGCATTGGAAGAGAGCTAACGGACTGAGGGCAACTACCAAGAGTAGGGGGAACATCAGCGGGGAGATAGCAGACACGTTAACATAAGATGGAAACGTTCGTGGCTGAAGGGAGTGTCAGTAACTGCATCCTTTCTGATCAGGAATACGGCACCAGGTATTAAACACCTCAAATGTGCCTGTCATACATATCTTAACTACTCTCTCCTAGCACAGAATGAATGATAGTCAAAGATTTGTATTCATCACAGTGTTATTTAAAATAAGAAAAATTTGTAGATGATTTGTTCCAAAATAAATTGATAAAATTGAATAGTATGCAGCCATGAATAGTAATTTTAGGAATGGTTTTTAAACTCTATAGGAGCAAGAATCTTGTACGCTTGCTCATATCTGTAATAGTCTTTGCTTAAGACAATGCCTGGCACATGATAAGAGCACAATTAATATTTGTTAAAGGGACTTCCCTAGTGGTCCAGTGGTTAAAACTCTAAGTTCCCAATGCAGAGATGCAGGGTGTGTGGGTTTGCTCCCTGGTGGGGGAACTAAGGTCCCACATTCTGCGTGACATGGCCAAAACCCAGTATTTGCTAGAGAAATAAATATAACACTAAGTATAAAAAAATTACCAAAGGACACTAAACTGAATCTCTTGCTTTGAAAAGAATTCTGACCATAGAAAAGGGAGTGTTAAAAAATGCTTCCATACTAAATACTAAGTACTCTGTATTGGATGGATCCTGAAACAGAAAAAGGACATTAATCTAGGCATGACAAGACATGGAATAGTCTTAAATGCACATTGCTCAAAGAAGCAAACCAATCTAAAAAGGCTGCATCTATTGTATGATTCCAACTATGGTGGTTTAGTTGCTAGGTCATGTCTGACTCTTGTGCCCCCATGGACTTTAGCCCTTCAGGCTGTCAGTCCATGGGATTCTCCAGGCAAGAATACTGAAGTGGGTTGCCATTTCCTTCTCCAGGGGCTCTTCCTGACCCAGGGATCTATGTAACCAGTTTCTGTTACATCTACCTGCACTGGCAGGCAGGTTCTTTACCACTAGCGCCACCTGGGAAGCCCAATTCCAACTATATGAGATTTCAGAAAAGCCAAAACTAAAGAGACAGTAAAAAGATCAGTGGCTGTCAGGAGTTTCAGGAGAGAGAGGGGAAGGATGAATAGTGAAACACAGGGTATCTTTAGAGCAGTGAAATTATTCTGCATGATACCATAACGATAGATAAATGTCATTCATCATCTGTCAAAACCCATAGAACTGTGCAACACACAGAGTGAACCTTCACGCAAACTACGAACTTTAGTTGATAATAGTGTATCAATATTAGCCCTTTACTTTAACAGATGTACTACACTAACACAAGGTGTTAATAACAAGAGAAACTGTGGGCAAGGTGTGGAGAGGCTGGAATAGAATGGGTATGTAGGACTTATACTACCCGCTCAAATTTTCTGTAATTCTAAAATTCAATCAAAAAAATAAATTCTATTAATCTTTTAAAAATAGAACATTAATGGAAAAGCTTGTGAAATCTGAATACATTCTGGATTTTAGCTAATAGTAATGTACTAATGTTAATATATTAGTTTTAATAAAGTTACAGTAGTTATGCAAGTTAACCTTATGGGAAACAAAGTAAGTAATATATGAGAACTCTATACTATGTCTGTTACTTTTCTGGAAATCTAAAATTAATCCAAAATGAAAAACATGTTTTTAAAAAAATGCCTTACAGCAAATAACAGAGCCTCCTGGCTGCCATCTAGTAGGGCTGTGTTCCAGTGGGGCTGCCAGGACTCAGGTGAACAGGAGAAGGGAAAGCAGATGATCAGGGGAAAATTAAATGCTGACACTTCAGTTCTGGACTTCAGGTGACAGCAATGACACCTAAGAGATGAAATTAACCGCTTTATATGTTTTAAAACACTCAAGTACATCTTAACAAAGAATTTACACAAATGCCATAAACTATTTTGGAAATAAAGTGACAAAGGAAGGACAAAGGAAGTTGGACCTTTTAAACTTGTCTCATCTTTCCTCTTGGAACATTTTCCTTTACTTCTATCCACCCACATTTATTGAGTGGCTGCATTAGATCCTGGGGGATTCCTCAAAGAACAGGGCAGATGTGAACCCTGCCTTCAAGGACACAAAAACGTGGCCTTCAACAGTCAAGGAGTAAGGTTTTCCCCTAATTTGAGGCTCATCTCACTCTGAATGACCTCAGTGTTTTGTTTATTATTTGTTGGTCTTTAGCACTCTCCTAGGTCCCAAGCAGAGTTGCCATTACCACCTTGTGCTGTTTCACAAGTTTTCAGACTTTCTCATCCCTGCTTTGTGGTATTTTATCAATGGCTACCACCTCTGAAATTGGTATCTTAAGGATTTCTTGTAAGTCTTCATAGAACCGTTCAACTTCAGCTTCTTCAGCGTTACTGGTTGGGGCATAGACTTGGATTACTGTGATATTGAATGGTTTGCCTTGGAAACGAACAGAGATCATTCTGTTGTTTTTGACATTGCATCCAACTACTGCATTTCAGACTCTTTTGTTGACCATAATGGCCACTCCATTTCTTCTGAGGGATTCCTGCCCGCGGTAGTAGATATAATGGTCATCTGAGTTAAATTCACCCATTCCATTTAGAACTAACACCCAAAAAATATGTCCTTTTCATTATAGGGGACTGGAATGCAAAAAAGTAGGAAGTCAAGAAACACCTGGAGTAACAGGCAAATTTGGCCTTGGAACATGGAATGAAGCAGGGCAAAGACTAATAGAGTTTTGCCAAGAAAATGCACTGGTCATAGCAAACACCCTCTTCCAACAACACAAGAGAAGACTCATGGACATCACCAGATGGTCAACACCGAAATCAGATTGATTATATTCTTTGCAGCCAAAGATGGAGAAGCTCTATACAGTCAACAAAAACAAGACCAGGGGCTGACTGTGGCTCAGATCATGAACTCCTTATCACCAAATTCAGACTGAAATTGAAGAAAGTAGGGAAAACCACTAGGCCATTCAGGTATGACCTAAATCAAATCCCTTATGATTATACAGTGGAAGTGAGAAATAGATTTAAGGGCCTAGATCTGATAGATAGAGTGCCTGATGAACTATGGATGGAGGTTTGCGACACTGTACAGGAGACAGGGATCAAGACCATCCCCATGGAAAAGAAATGCAAAAAGGCAAAATGGCTGTCTGGGGAGGCCTTACAAATAGCTGTGAAAAGAAGACAAGCGAAAAGCGAAGGAGAAAAGGAAAGATATAAGCATCTGAATGCAGAGTTCCAAAGAATAGCAAGGAGGGATAAGAAAGCCTTCCTCAGCAATCAATGCAAAGAAATAGAGGAAAACAACAGAATGGGAAAGACTAGAGATCTCTTCAAGAAAATTAGAGATACCAAGGGGACATTTCATGCAAAGATGGGCTCGATAAAGGACAGAAATGGTATGGACCTAACAGAAGCAGAAGATATTAAGAAGAGGTGGCAAGAATACACAGAAGAACTGTACAAAAAAGATCTTCATGACCCAGATAATCACAATGGTGTGATCACTCATATAGAGCCAGACATCCTGGAATGTGAAGTCAAGTGGGCCTTAGAAAGCATCACTACGAACAAAGCTAGTGGAGGTGATGGAATTCCACTTGAGCTATTTCAAATCCTGAAAGATGATGCTGTGAAAGTGCAGTACTCTATATGCCAGCAAATTTGGAAAACTCAGCAGTGGCCACGGGACTGGAAAAGGTCAGTTTTCATTCCAATCCCAAAGAAAGGCAATGCCAAAGAATGCTCAAACTGCCGCACAATTGCACTCATCTCACACGCTAGTAAAGTAATGCTCAAAATTCTCCAAGCCAGGCTTCAGCAATACGTGAACCGTGAACTTCCAGATGTTTAAGCTGGTTTTAAAAGGCAGAGGAACCAGAGATCAAGTTGCCAACATTCGCTGGATCATGGAAAAAGCAAGAGAGTTCCAGAAAAACATCTATTTCTGCTTTATTGACTATGCCAAAGCCTTTGACTGTGTGGATCACAATAAACTGTGGAAAATTCTGAAAGAGATGGGAATACCAGACCACCTGACCTGCCTCTTGAGAAATCTGTATGCAGGTCAGGAAGCAACAGTTAGAACTGGACATGGAACAACAGACTGGTTCCAAATAGGAAAAGGAGTACGTCAAGGCTGTATTTTGTCACCCTGTTTATTTAACTTCTATGCAGAGTACATCATGAGAAACGCTGGACTGGAAGAAGCACAAGCTGGAATCAAGATTGCTGGGAGAAATATCAATAACCTCAGATATGCAGATGATACCACCCTTATGGCAGAAAGTGAAGAGGAACTAAAAAGCCTCTTGATGAAAGTGAAAGAGGAGAGTGAAAAAGTTGGCTTAAAGCTCAACATTCAGAAAACTAAGATCATGGCATCTGGTCCCATCACTTCATGGCAAATAGATGGGGAAACAGTGGAAACAGTGTCAGACTTTATCTTTGGGGGCTCCAAAATCACTGCAGATGGTGATTGCAGCCATGAAATTAAAAGACACTTACTCCTTGAAAGGAAAGTTATGACCAACCTAGATAGCATATTCAAAAGCAGAGACGTTACTTTGCCAACAAAGGTCCATCTAGTCAAGGCTATGGTTTTTCCAGTGGTCATGTAGAGTTGGACTGTGAAGAAGGCTGAGCGCCAAAGAATTGATGCTTTTGAACTGTGGTGTTGGAGAAGACTCTTGAGAATCCCTTGGACTGCAAGGAGATCCAACCAGTCCATTCTGAAGGAGATCAGCCCTGGGATTTCTTTGGAAGGAATGATGCTAAAGCTGAAACTCCAGTACTTTGGCCACCTCATGCGAAGAGTTGACTCATTGGAAAAGACTCTGATGCTGGGAGGGACTGGGGGCAGGAGGAGAAGGGGACGACAGAGGATGAGATGGCTAGATGGCATCACTGACTTGATGGACGTGAGTCTGAGTGAACTCTGGGAGTTGGTGATGGACAGGGAGGCCTGGCATGCTTGATTTATGGGGTCACAAAGAGTTGGACATGACTGAGTGACTGAACTGAACTGAAGGATTTCTTTAAATAGCCATCAGTGTGTCATTATCTTTCCTTTGAAAAGAATAGTAGCCATGGGGAGATGGCCTTAGTGGTAGGAGGGGCAGTCATTTAGCTTGTGGCTGTATGAAGTTGAGTTTCACTCTAGGTCTCCTTAGACTTAGCTCTCACTGGCCCTGATATTGGTTCATGGAATTTCAAAGAAAGGATCCTTTCTGGATATCACGGTCAGTTTCAGCTCTCATGAGCTCAAGTACTGGACTGTTACCCTTTACTTTTCATGGTTCTCATCTCCCATCTGGCTCTTCCTTACCTGCTGATGTATTAAATCTGTTTCAGCAGAGTAGCAAGGGCAGGACACCTATTCTTAGGGACTTTATTTGGTTGGTCAGTGAGAAATTGCAGAGCAAAGTGTAATATTTTCCTAGTTCCCATTGCCGTCCCTGATCAGGGCAATTGATGGTGTTGGTGGTGACAGACATGGAGAATGTGATAGAAACATATTTTGAGGTGATCCTTGCCCATGGCCATCCCCAATCTATTTTAGGATGTATATCTAACTTTTAACCACAGGTGTCTGAACCAGGTTCAAGTTTCCTGTGTGTAGCTGGGGTGCAGCTGGTGTACTTCTGCCTTAGACAGGTGGGCTGGATGGCAGCCTGGGAGTGAGGGGCCCCAGAAACTGGGCTGGCTTCATGGGTGTCTGGCTATGAAGCCCCACAAATTCCATGCCTAAAAGGGCTCCAGCTGAAGTTTAAGGCTCTTCTGTCACTGTCTTGAAATTATTAATAATTTTTGAATGTTTATACATTTTAATTTTTCACAGGGCCCCCACCTTAGTCTGTTGAGGCTTCCATAATAAAATGCAATTGACTGGGTAGCTTAGAAACAACAGAAACTTATTTCTCACAGTCCTGGAGGTTGGAAGTCAGAGATCAGGAAGCCAGCATGGTCAGGTGCGGGCCCTCTTTGGGGGCTGCAGACTTGGTGGTGTTTTCTCATGTGGGAGAAGGGCTGAGGGGGTCTCCCAGTGTCTTTCTCACTCACAAGAGTAGCTCTGCTCTCATGACCTAACCACCTACTAGAGTTTCCAACCCCTGATACTGTCCTGATACTTAGGGCATTAGGGTTTCAACATGTGAATTTGAGGGAGACACATTCATATCATAGCAGTCCCACATTTATGCAGCCGGTCCTGGCTAAGTACAATCAGACAAATTGGGGTTCAAATTTGGGCTCAGCTACTTGTTAGCCATGAGATCATGAGTAAAACCTTACCTGAACTTCTGGGCCTCAGTGTCTTCATCAGTTAAATGGGACTATTTCCTCCTTATGAGAAACATTTATGTGAGAAAACATAGTTTAAAGAACGAGCATGGTACCAGGCACACAGATGAGATCTTGCTATCTATGACTCCATCCATCTATTAATTCACTTATCCAGACTGTTTGTCAGTTTATGTAAAATATTATGCTAGGTAGACCCTGTTTGGGATGCAGAATTGAGAAAAATGTGTTCTCAAAAAGTTGACAACATAATGGGAGAGATAAGACCCCCTCGGGCCACAATGGTCCCTTCCAATATAATTTAGACATAGTAATCACTTTGGGAACTGGTTATTATTTGCAGGGAGGTAGGGAGGAGGTAAGAGAAAAGTGAAGTGTAAAACTTAAGGAAGAGAAGGTAAAATTTTAATTTGGGAGAGCCTGTGTCTTGGAGAAAAGTTGACGAGTGTAATCTTATTTTAGCCAATATACTAGGGAGGGAGAACATTGGTAATGTGGTTGAAGGGAGAGAGAGGAAGAAGGCCAGGAAGGGAGGTGGCCAAGTCACAGATTGAGGAGAAATAAAAGAGCAAAACTGGACCCAATAATGGGCTCGACTACAAAATGTTGGCTTAAAGCTCAACATTCAGAAAACTAAGATCATGGCATCCGGTCCCATCACTTCATGGTAAATAGATGGGGAAACAGTGGAAACAGTGTCAGACTTTATTTTTTGGGGCTCCCAAATCACTACAGAAGGTGATTGCAGCCATGAAATTAAAATACGCTTACTCCTTGGAAGGAAAGTTATGACCAACCTAGATAGTATATTGAAAAGCAGAGATATTACTTTGCTAACAAAGGTCCATTTAGTCAAGGGTATGGTTTTTTTCAGTGGTCATATATGGATGTGAGAGTTGGACTGTGAAGAAAGCTGAGCGCCAAAGAATTGATGCTTTTGAAGTGTGGTGCTGGAGAAGACTCTTGAGAGTCCCTTGGACTTCAAGGAGATCCAACCAGTCCATCCTAAAGGAGATGAGTCCTGGGTGTTCATTGGAAGGAATGATGTTGAAGCTGAAACTCCAGTCCTTTGGCCACCTCATGCGAAGAGTTGACTCATTGGAAAAGACCCTGATGCTGGGAGGGATTGGGGGCAGGAGGAGAAGGGGACAACAGAGGATGAGATGGCTGGATGGCATCACCGAGTTGATGGACATGGGTTTGAATGAACTCCAGGAGTTGGTGATGGACAGGGAGGCCTGGCGTGCTGTGATTCACGAGGTCTCAAAGAGTCAGACACGACTGAGCGACTGAACTGAACTGAACAAAATGTAACACTCCCATTGTCAAACCAAGCGATGGGCTTTAAATAATAGATTTCTGGTTTTAACCAAAACAGCTTTTATCAGGTTAAACATGAAAGCAGACTAGCAAGGCACATACACGGGGAAATTTACCATCTTGGTTTAATAAACGCGTTTACGTGCTGTGTTGAAACAGTGCAACTTCCTTAATCCAATATCTGATGAAGGAGCAAGGAGAGAAGAATTAATTTGCCACACACTAATTAAAGAGGGGTATGCACTGTATATACGGTGAAAGTCTCTGAAATGAATATTTGATAAACAATATCTGGTAAATTAAAAACCTGAAATGTTAAATTAAATGCAAATTAAAAATCTGGAATGTTAGATTAATTAAATACAGAAAACTGCATCAAATAACATTACAGGTCTCAGTTAAATCAGGGAGAAAAAAAAGCCAAGTTACCCAGCATCACATCTTGTCAGCGTGTGCTTCTGATTCACCTGTTGGGAATAAATGAGGGCTGACAGGAGTGCTGGCTTTATTTATGAATTACATGTGGCATGCAGGAACACTTTTACTTGTGAAGCTAAGTCAGGGATAAATTGAACTTTTTACTTTATCATGGAAAAAATGCTAGGAGATTTATTCAAGTCACTAGGTTTTCTTCTAGCTTGAGATAAGGACAAATTGTTACTACATAGAAGGACCTCTCTAAGGCAGTGATTCACACTGTGTGGAGGCCGAGTTTATATTTGATGTGCAGCAGAGGAGTGAGCTTGGAGAAGCAGGCTCAGAATGTTCCTGGAGACCTGCCTCTTGCTGTGGCTTTTCTCTGGAAGAAGGACTGAAATGTCTCAGTTGTCCTATGGACATGAGCCACATGGCCCTGTAAAGACATCTAATAGGTGAGGCCAGACACACTTTCTTCTTTTTCGAGAAGAGGAGATGTCTCTAAACCATCACCTATTGTCATCTGACAGTTTCAACACAATCAATTTCAGCAGGTCCTTTGGATTCGAAATTCTGCTCTTGCCACTGACTACTGGATGATTCTGGGCAGGACACTCCTTTTCCCTTTCCTATTTTCCCACCTGTTAGCTAAGGCTGGGGATACTGACACTGCAGAGAGTCGCTGGCAGAAATAACAAATAAGCCTGAGTGCTTTATAATTTTGGTTCTAACTTTTGTAAATTAATGAGCATTCTAAAGCTGTCACAGACTGCCAAAGTAGTTTTGCTTAGTCTAAGTCTCTGAGTGTGTATGAACACTTGAGATATATAATTTATTTTTTAAAATGAATAAAGGTATGTTTAGTGGATTGGAAAATTCACAAAATAGATTATTTTCACCTTCTATTGGGTTGCATAATACCTTGTTCATATCTCTGTTTTGGCACTTTTCGGGGGCACTTATTTTGCATTGCCATGTTTTCAAACCTCTTAAATTGCATTCGTTTAAAATAACACCAGTAATATATGAAGGGATTCTCTTTAAAATATTAAAAAAATACAGATAAAGATAAAGACTCTTGGACCAAAACCTACAAGCGACATATATCCCCATTGTTGGTTTGGTGTGTATTCTTTTAGACCTTTTACTTTACATGTGTTTACAAATATATAAACCTAGAGAAATACATAATTTTTAAGTTAAAAAAGTGTTTATGTAAGTATTTTTTGTGCTGTATCCATTATTTGATAACTTGCTTATTTTTTTCTAAACTGTACAATGTCTTGGAGAATCTTGTATCTTTGAATTATAGGTGTATTTCATCCTTCCTTCACTGCTGCACAGCATGCCATGGCTGTATCGTAACTTATTTAACTATTTCTGTATTGATGACGCATATGTTGTTTCCAATTCTTTGCTAACATACAACAATATTTCTCTAGAAATATAATGGAGAAATAGAGTCTATGGTAGGCATGTTTAAAAGTGTAACACTTTAAATATTTTAAATGTACGGTGTTGCAGAAAAACCAGAATGAACTTTTTGGCCACCCCAGTAGATTCTGCTGAATTGCCTTTGAAAGTGCATGAGCAGCTTTATGGTCTCACTAGTAACATATAAGAATATTTGCTTTCCCACAGCCTCAAGACTGAATACTACCAGATATGTTAACTTTTGAATATGGATGGAACCAAGAAGGTTTATATTTTTATTGGTCATTTGTAGCTGATATAATCTTAACTGGTGCATATGGGTGCTATTCCAGGTGAAGGGTTCAAGGGAGGCTTTTTGGAAAAAGAGGTCATTTGAACTGAGTCTTTAAGGAAAGAAGAGATAGCATGTGAAAGAAAAAGTAAATCACTGGAGACAGGAAAAGAGGGGACCCAAGTGACTCCTGCTGAGCTTTCCTCAGCAGCTGAGAACAGGGTGAGGAAGAAGTAGGGAGAAAGCTGGACTGTCCTTGCCTTGGAGTCTGGCTTGTCTGCCATACCTTTCCCAATACACTGTGAACAACAAAGGCTGTGCTTGCAGCCAGGAGTCAATGGATCCAGAGATGGGGGTGACTTGGTCACTGGGGAGAAATAAACTGTTGAGGGCTCATTCAGTTACATATCTGGTGGGTGATGTTGGCTGTAGCCTGGGAACCCAGCTGGGTCTATTGGCCAGAGCATCTTCTTAGGGCTTCTTTGTCTGGCTGTTTCTGATGTCTTTACAGCATGGTAGTTAGGTCCTAGGAGTGAATATTCCAGAAGAACCAGGGAGAAGCTATATCATCTTGTAAGATTAGTGTCAGAAGTCACATAGCATCACTTCTGCAACAAACAAAAGCCCAGATTTGAGGGAATGGAACATAAACCCCACATCTTTTATATTTATTTATTTATTTGGTTGTGCCAGGTCTTGGTTGAGGCACTTGGAATCTTTTTTCTTTGTTGCTGCATGTGAGATCTAGTTCCCTGACCAAAAATTGAACCAAGCCCCTCTGCATTGGGAATGTGGAGTCTTAGCCACTGGACCACCAGGGAAATTCCATAAACTCCTCATTTTGGTGGGAGAAGCTTCAGTACATTATAGTAAGAGCATATAGGATGGCGGATAGCGTTGCAGCCATTTTTGGAAAAATATCATCCCTCAGAATTTTGTGGTTGCTGTTTAGTCACTAAATCATGTCCAATTCAGGCTCCTCTGTCCAGCGGAATTCTCTAGGTAAGCATACCGGAGTGGGTTGCCATTTCCTTCTCCAGGGGATCTCTTTGACCCAGGAACTGAACCCTCGTCTCCTGCATTGCAAGTGGACTCTTTGCCACTGAGCCACTGAGGGAGTCCATCTCCCAGAATATATTTCCCTTAAAGAGACACTGAAATCCTTATGAGAAACCCATTGCTGAAAAGAGTGATAATCTTCCACAGGGAGCTTGATGTATGAAACATTCCATCGTAGAAGATAATGTGATAATTGATTTGATATTGAGGAGGCTTGAGTTATGGTCTTAGTTTTACCATTATGTTATCCTTTAAAATTGGGACCATTATGTAACATCTTCAGGCTTCAGTTTTCTCACCTGTAACTAAGAAGGTGATGACTTCTACTTCTAAACATAGATAAAGCGGATCACAATTAGCCCATATATTTCGGATGGCTTGCTAGCTTTCTGCGTCAACCTGAGAGAGCTTGTGATCTCTTTTCTAAACAACACATAGATCAGATGGTGCTTGATAGCAAGAGATTTGAGAACATCCAGCGTCACAATGATATATTTGTAACTGAGATAGAGTTGGAATTTCCTTTGAGAAAGTTTACAAGTTGAAGGCTCAGATTTAATGAATTTTTTGAAAAGTCCATTAAAAATCCATCAAATGTTGCCATGGAGATATTCTGGATTAAAAATTAGACCAGAGTCTAAACTGATAGTTTAAAATAATTCCCCTAGTTACAAATAATATCAGATCAGTTTTTAAACTAACTCAATTAGCGAGACTATGTACTAGATTTTAAGGATCATTCCTATATGATAAAATCAGACCATTTAAGAGAGAAGAGGGGCGGGCAACTGAATTAGCCTTAATGGCACTTACAAAGTTTCTTCTTTCTTAAGTACTCGGTTAATCCCAGGCAGGAAGCAATACTGGTTTGGTTTAGTCACTCTGTTGTATCTGACTCTTTGTGACCTCATGGACTGTAGCACACCAGGCTTCTCTGTTCATCACCAACTCCCAAAGCTTGCTCAAACTCATGTCGATCAAGTCAGTGATGATGTCAATCAAGTCAGGGATGTCATCCAACCATCTCATCCTCTGTCATCCCTTTCATCTCCTTCCTTCAATCGTGCCCAGCATCGGGGTCTTTTCCAGTGAGTCAGTTCTTCGCATCAGGTGGCCAAACTATTGGAGTTTCAGTTTCAGCATCAGTCTTTCCAAAGAATATTCAGGACTGATCTCCTTTAGGATTGATTGGTTGGATCTCCTTGCAATCCAAGGAACTCTCAAGAGTCTTCTCCAACACCACAGTTCAGAAGCATCAGTTCTTTGGTTCTCAGCCTTATGTATGGTCTAAGTGTCACATTCATACATGACTACTGGAAAAACCATAGCTTTGACTATACAGACCTTTGTTGGCAATGTGATGTCTCTGTTTTTTAATATGCTGTCTAGGTTTGTCATAGCTTTTGTTCCAAGGAGCAAGTGTCTTTTAATTTCATGGCTGCAGTCACCGTCTATGTCTGCAGTGATTTTGGAGCCCAAGAAAATAAAGTCTGTCACTGTTTCCATTGTTTCCCCATTTATTTGCCATGAAGTGATGTGACCAATGTCATGATCTTCATTTTTTTGAATGCTGAGTTTTAAGCCAGCTTTTTCAGTCTCCTCTTTCACCTTCATCAAGAGGCTCTTTAGTTCTTCTTCGCTTTCTGCCATAAGGGTGGTGTCATCAGCATATCTGAGGTTATTGATATTTTTCTCTGCAATCTTGATTCCAGCTTGTGCTTCATCCAGCCTGGCATTTTGCATGATATATTCTGCATGTAAGTTAAATAAGCAGGGTGACAATATATAGCCTTGACGTACTCCTTTCCCAATTTGGAACCAGTCTGTTATTTCATGTCCAGTTCTAACTGTTGTTTCTTGACCTGCATACAGATTTCTCAGGAGGCAGGTAAGGTGGCCTAGTAGTTCCATTTCTTTAAGAATTTTCCACAGTTTGTTGTGATCTACCCAAAGATTTTGGCATAGTCAATGAAGCAGAAGTGGATGTTTTTCTGGAACTTTCTTGCTTTTTCTATGATCCCATGGATGTTGGCAATTTGATCTCTGGTTCTCTGCTCTTTCTAAATCCAGCTGGAACATCTGGAAATTCACAGTTCACATAAAATTGAAGCCTCACTTGGAGAATTTTGAGCATCACTTTGCTAGGGTGTGAGATGAGTGCAATTGCGCGGTAGTTTGAACATTCCTTGGCGTTGCCTTTCTTTGGGATTGGAATGAAAACTGACCTTTTCCAGTCCTGTGGCCACTGCTGAGTTTTCCCAATTTGCTGTTACATTAGGTGCAGCACTTTCACAGCCTCATCTTTTAGGATTTAAAATAGTTCGGCTGAAATTCCATCACCTCCACTAGCTTTGTTCATAGTGATGCTTCCTAAGGCCCACTTGACTTCACATTCCAGGATGTCTGGCTCTAGGTGAGTGATCACACTATCATGATTATCTGGGTCATGAAGATCTTTTTTGTACAGTTCTTCTGTGTATTCTTGCCACTTCTTAATATCTACTGCTTCTGTTAGGTCCATACCATTTCTGTCCTTTATTGAGCCCATCTTTGCATGAAATGTTCCCTTGGTATCTCTAATTTTCTTGAAGAGATCTCTAGTCTTTCCCATTCTATTGTTTTCCTCTATTTCTTTACATTGATCACTGAGGAAGGCTTTCTTATCTCTCCTTGGTATTCTTTGTAACTCTGCATTCAGATGGATTTATCTTTCCTTTTCTCCTTTACATTTAGTTTCTCTTCTTTTCTCAGCTATTTTCAAGGCCTCCTCAGATCTGTTTGCATTTTGCCTTTTTGCATTTCTTTTCTTGGGGATGGTCTTGATCACCACCTCCTGTACAATGTCATAGTTCCTCAGACACTATCAATCTAATCCCTTGAATATATTTATCACTTTCACTGTAAGGGATTTGATTTAGGTCATACCTGAATGGTCTAGTGGTTTTCCCTACTTTCTTCAATTTAAGTTCAAATTTTGCTTACTTTTAAATAAACAACATAGACTAATGTTTTTAAAGTAATACATCCCCTGAGACTAATGTTGAAATTGAGAAGAACCCATTAATAATTAAAGTTGCTTCACTCCTTCAATGAAAAATGAAGACTGTAGATAAGACTCTCTCTAAATAAAAATATTTTATATGTGTACATATACTTGTGGGTGTACACATTACATGTCTTTTTTATGTACACACTGTGTGTGATAACATTCTAGGGTACATGAGGTAGACAGTAGAGCATGATGCAAAGGAGTAAAACCTCAATTGTATGAAGATACTTATCAAAGTCTCAGATTAAATGCAACTCAAGGAACAACTACAAGGGTATGATCTGTTTAATAAGCTATCTTGTGTATGGAAATAAAACATATAGAAGAACTTAAGACACAAACCCCTCCCAGAACATGCATGTGCATGCATATTCACAATTAAAGAATTACTGCAATTAATATCAATCCTTTGCTTTCCTTTTCTCTTTAGTACTAAGCCAATTCTATCTTGAGATTTTTTACTCATGAAGAAAAAAATGTCTCCATGTTTGTGGACCATACTCCCCCCACCCAAGCACAACATGAGATTGGTCCAAAAATAAAGTTGCAGATTTGCATTCTGTAGTAATTAAAAAGGAAACTTCCTATATACAAGTAACTTTTCCCTGTAGGTATAGTCAATTTCCCACAGCAATAGAAGATATAATTATACTGATGTAAATCACAGCCAGATGCCTGGGAGGGATTGGCCTTTCACCTTCTTTAATTCATTGAAAGATCTTATCTTTTTGACAGGTACTGTCAGGCAGAGCAAGGGGCTGGGAGGCAGTATATTTTTCTGGTAACTAATTTGCTTGGAGGAAAAAAGTATTCATTGCAAACACTCGAAAGCAGTGAGATAATCCAGGTTTAGCAGAAAATTCTCTACCTCTTTTTTCTGGGAGGGGGCACCTTAATAATTGTCCCTGTGTGCCCTGTCCTGGCTCCCTCTCTGTCCTCTCGGTCTCTCTCTCCTCCATAAAACACTAACCATTCTTTTGGACTTCATGTTTCCAAAATATTTGTAAAGAAATGTGTATATATTTACACACACATATTTTTTTCTTCTTCTTTAGGATGAGTCCTGTTGCCAGCTTTTTGGTTTTATATTGTTTGTACAGAAAAATTAACACTGGAAAAAGCCACGTTCTGAGAAGGGCTTTCTACCCCAACCACATCTGACTTCCTTTCACAGTTGCTTCTGGGTTTGCTTCTTCTATTCAAGAGTCATTCATTTTCTTTTGGGCAAAACCACCCAGAGTATAAAGTTGGATGTCTAGGATTGCATGAGAGTCAAAGCAGCTCCAGTGACTGATGGGAGTTGGTGCGGAGAACGCAAGAAGCGGAAGGAGATGGAGCATCAGCCACCCAACTGGAAATGAAAACATGCTTTAAGTTTGGTAGTTTCTCCTACCCTCCCCCACATTCCTTTTATGTCTGTGGCAAAACTTGAAACAAAGCTACAGTAAAAATGCTTTTCATTTGGTGGGTGGTGGAGGTTCTGACTCAGTTTTTGCAAACATGACATTGCTTGAACCCTGAGATGAATGCTCCCATGGGATTCTGGAGAAACAAAGCTGCCTGCTCAGTCGCATGGCATGGTCCCTTTGGGAATTCCAGCCGAGCTGGGGCGGTGGCCTCACAGGTGCAGGTCTTCTGAGGCACCTGAATGGAAGCGCCAAAGTTCAAAGAAGTTTTGAACTTTAGATTCAGGCTTTCTTGCATGCATTTAGCCCATTTGGATATCAGGTTTAATTAAGTCTGGATCTACTAAAGCAGAATTTCCCAACTCTCTCACTAATAAACTAGATTATGTTAGTAGAGAAAGTACCCAATACAAGTTTTTTTTTTTTTTCCGGCCTCATCCTGACTCATGTGGGATATTAGTTCTCCTACCAGGGATGGAACCCGTACTTCCTGCAGTGGAAGTGTGGAGTCTTAATCTCTGAACTGCCAGGGAAATCCCCAGTATAGGGAATTATTAAATAAATTATAATATGTCCATATAATGGGATAGTACATAGCTATTAAAAGTGGAGAAATAGAAGATAATGTAAAAGTTTCATGATATGTTGTTATACAACCAAAAAAAATTATAAATCTGTGATACAATATTATCCCAGTTTGGGGGAAAATGGAAAGATAAAGAAGGGAAAAAGGTAAATCCATATAGAAAGATTGGAAGATGAATTCCAAAATGTTAAAGTGCTAGCCTGGCATTAGTTGTCTATGCTCTGTGGGACAGCATGGAATTTAATTTTTTCTTTTTGTTTATCTGAATTTGAAGATACAGAGAATATGTGTTACTTTGGTAGTAATAATAATGATAATACTATAATTTAAGAAAAGAAACATTATATGGTACTCTTAGAGCTTCTCAGCTTTAGCATCAGCCCTGGGTGTTCTTTGGAAGAAATGATGCTAAAGCTGAAACTCCAGTACTTTGGCCACCTCATGCAAAGAGTTGACTCTTTGGAAAAGACTCTGATGCTGGGAGGGATTGGGAGCGGGAGGAGAAGGGGACGACAGAGGATGAGATGCCTGGATGGCATCACTGACTCGATGGACGTGAGTCTGAGTGAACTCTGGGAGATGGTGATGGACAGGGAGGCCTGGCGTGCTGCGATTCATGTGGTTGCAAAGAGTTGGACACGACTGAGTGACTGAACTGAACTCGGAGCTTCTCACTTTTGTGTTTGGCAGTTGGCATCTTGTGGCATAATTATGGAAAGATCAAATGGCAGAAAGTACCCAGAAATTCTCTTAAAAAGCCATAGCCTTTACTATGTTGCCATTCATGCTCATTCCCAGTTCCAAGTCCATGTGATGGTAGATAAAGACATTGGCTGGGTCCTGGTTTATATGTGGGGGTTTGAGGTTTCATAAGCCAGGGTGACACTGACTTTGTCACAGAAAGGAAATATTTTATCCAAGTATTTGTTGCTGATGAATATTCTGAGGATGAAAAAATTCTTGTCCAAATGTTTGAGGTTAAATAGTTCATTTATTCCCAGTCAACACGGTAGTCTATTTTAGTGTTCAGAAATACTGAGTAGAGACTTTGCCAACTCTTTGCCTTAGAGATATGCAGTGGGTGAATGGACAGTTGGCCTCATTGCTGAGTGGCAGCGTTTTAGGTGAGCCATGGAACCGTGAATTCAGGGTCCCCTCATGCCCCATTGGCTAAGTGAGCTCTCATCTGACATTTTTGATTAACAAAGCCTTTGGCTTCACTAGACTAGGAGGCAGACTATTATGTACTCACGGTCCTCTGTGGAGGCATTCCACATGCTTTATCTCATCTCTACACAAACTCTGCAAGGTGGACGTGATTATCCTTCCCCTTACAGACAAGGAAACTGAGGCTCAGAGAACTTAAGTCATTAGTCTTGAAACTTCCAGTGCTTGGAATCCAAATCTGTCTGGCTGAAAACCTGATGCCAGTACAATCACTAATACCATGATTTCATTGTATTCACAATCCCCCAGCCTTGATTATTTTCAAGTGGCCTATTTAAATCCTTATCAGTTTATACTGTTATGTTGGCCCTTTCACTTTCTTTCCTCCTTACTTTTATCCATTCTGTTTTATTTCTCTCTCTTTTTTAATCTTTTAAACAAAGAAAAACATTTAAATTGAAGAAAATGTATCAGGCAATTTCATTCATTGTGCTCTACTCTGTAGCCTACCAAAGATATCATTTGCTCCATTTAAAAAGGTAAGGGACTTCCTCATGGTCCAGTAATTAAGAACCAACCTTGCAATGTGGGGCATGTGGGTTCAATCCTTGGTCAGGGAGTTAAGCTCCCACATGCCTTGGAGCAGCTAAACCCGAGAGCCATAAGAGACCCTGTGCACCACAACACAGACTGTGTGCCTCAACTAGGACCTGATGCAGCCAAATAGATAAATATTTAACAAACTAAAAGTTATGCAGCTGTAGCTTCTCATTTTCAACCCAGGTTATTGTATTAAACTTTTACTTTACTGATGGGAGAAGGGTAAGATAAAAATTAACAAATACAGATACCATTTATTTTCAAAAACCCCTCTTTATTAAGGAAGATTTTTAAACAAATATAAATAGAAAAATAGTATAATGAAACCCCATGAACCCATCATACTCAGCTTCAACTCAGGAACATTCTTATTTCACCTAAATCCTCCATTCCCACGTCCCATATTATTTTGAAACAAACCCCAGATATCATACTGTTTCATCCATAGGTAATGAAGCACATATCTCAGAAAATAAAGCCTCTAAATAAAAACACAGAGTACTATTATCATATCTCAAAAAATTAACAATAATTCTTTAATATCATCAAATACCTAGTCACTATTTTAATTTGCAATTGTCTCACAAATTTCCTTTTTTATAAGTTTATTGAAATCAGCGGTCATATGCAGTTCACACATGATTTGTTGATGTTTTTTGTCTTTTTAATCTATATGTTTCTCTCCTTTCCCCCCTCTCTCTCTTCATGTGATGTTATTTATTTGCTGAAGAAATGAGACTGTTTGCCTGTAGAACTGTTCATTTCTGGATTTTGTAGACTGTATCCCTGCAGTGTACCTAACATATTCCTCTACTTTCCATCTGTGTTTCTTATAAATTGGTATGTGGATCTAGAGGCTTGGTCAGATTCAGGCACTTTGGGGACAGGTCACTGGACTAAGGGTCAGGAGACACTTTTGGTTCAAGCCCTGGCTCAGTTATTTCCAAGAAGGACTCTAGACAAAATTGGATCTCTCTAGAAGCACAAGCTGGAATCAAGAGTGCCGGGAGAAATATCAATAACCTTAGATATGCAGATGACACCACTCTTATGGCAGAAAGTGAAGAGGAACTAAAAAGCCTCTTGATGAAAGTGAAAGAGGAGAGTAAAAAAGTTGGCTTAAAGCTCAACATTCAGAAAACAAAGATCATGGCATCTGGTCCCATCACTTCATGGGAAATAGATGGGGAAACAGTGGAAACAGTGTCAGACTTTATTTTTTTGGGCTCCAAAATCACTGCAGATGGTGACTGCAGCCATGAAATTAAAAGACGCTTACTCCTTGGAAGGAAAGTTATGTCCAACCTAGATAGCATATTCAAAAGCAGAGACATTACTTTGTCAAGAAAGGTCCGTCTAGTCGAGGCTATGGTTTTTCCAGTAGTCATGTATGGATGTGAGAGTTGGACTGTGAAGAAGGCTGAGTGCGGAAGAATTGATGCTTTTGAAGTGTGGTGTTGGAGAAGACTCTTGAGAGTCCCTTGGACTGCAAGGAGATCCAACCAGTCCATCCTAAAGGAGATGAGTCCTGGGTGTTCATTGGAAGGACTGATGCTGAAGCTGAAACTCCAATACTTTGGCCACCTCATGGGAAGAATTGACTCATTGGAAAAGACCCTGATGCTGGGAGGGATTGGGGACAGGAGGAGAAGGGGACAACAGAGGATGAGATGGCTGGATGGCATCACTGACTCGATGGACATGAGTTTGGGTAAACTCTGGGAGTTGGTGATGAACGGGGAGGTCTGGCATGCTGTGATTCGTGGGGTCGCAAAGAGTCAGACCCGACTGAGCGACTAAACTGAACTGAAGTCTCAGATACTCCATTTGTCAAATGATAATGGATACGCCTTTGCCATCTCTCCAGGACTGTGTTGAAAATCAAATAAGACCATGCCAGCTGATCCCCTTACAGCTTTATTCAAATGAAAAACATTTCAACTGATATTTATTTTTTTAATTGTGAAAAATACCATAGTTAAGAAACAAATTTAAATTATGTATCATATCTTCTTAACACCTTATTTTTTATTTTTGCATATTTTTTCTGGTTATTATTCACATATCAGATTTTTATAGATTTGAAATCACGTTAGGATACCATTTTATACTTAATATTTGTAGCTTAATAATTTTTAATTAATATGGTTCTGGGTTGCTGTATTATCTTTATAAGTATTGTTTGTTAAAACCATGGTTGAACATTTAAGTGATTTCACTTTTACATATGAAACTGCCACAAACATATTTGTGCATGATTTATTTCCTTAGAATAAACCCCCAGGGATGTGATGACTGGGTGAAACTATATGGGCATTTTTATGGCTCTTAATAGATTTTGCCATATTGCTTTCCAAAGGCTAGTAACAATGAACCTGACACCAGCAATGAATGTGTGTCATTTAAAGTGATTATTTTAAATCAATTATTCACCAGCCATGTGTGAAGGCATGTCCCAGGATCCTTGTCTGCCAGGACCTTCCATTTCTGACTCATTCATTCATAAGAAATAAGTAAATAAAACAAAGAGACTGTGTATGATGAATAAACAAGAGTTCTAATAGTTCAGATTCTAGAAAAAAAAGTAGGTTGTTGTTGCATGTAATGCTCATTTGCCTGTTTGGTTTTATAGATTTGTTGATATTTTTCCAAATTTTCTGGAACATACAGAGAATCAATACATACTACATTATCTGAATCTTTTGTAAAAGTATATATAGAAATAAGATTTTTTTCTCATCCTCAGGATGAGATCATCAGGAGATTTCTTTTTTATACCAAGCAAAATCTTTTTTTTTGGTTTTGTTTTAGGGCTGCTGGTTAGGTAGATTATGTTTCAAAAGAATGACCAAACTCTGAGTAGATACTAATATGCATGTATACTTTCAAATTATGGAATTATAGTAACATCTATCTTCTGTGCCTATAGATCTTTTAGCTTTCAAAGCTCTTTCACATGCTTTTTTTATGACCCTCACAGCATTGCCTGGGCTAGGTATGATGAGGAGACTGAGGTACAAGGAAACTTACCTAAGATTGCTTTCTTTCTGGGACTGCCAAGGCCTCCTGGCTATTTCCACTGAATTGTACAGTCTTTAAAAATACTCTCTTATGGGAATTTCCTGGTGGTCCAGTGGTTAGGATTCTAGGCTCTTGGGCTCTTGTTGCAGAAGGCCTGTTTGAGTTCTGTTCCTGGTCAGGGAACTGAAATCCCACTAGCAGTACAACCAAAAAAAAAGGTTAAAAAATACCCTTTCATATCAGTTCTGTGCTTTTCAATTAGCATTTGAAAAACTTATGGTTATATAGAATTGACTTGTTTTTTAAAAATGCTTTTTTTTTGCAAAATGGCATTGGCTTTTTCCTCACAACAGCTGTGGGCTGAAGGGAGTTCTTTAGTCATGGCCATCCATAGCTGTCATATGCTGAGTGACTAGTAAGTCTGAGGCACTTTTTACTGTTTCAATCCCCATTACAGCTCTGTGAAGAGGTTGATGTCATCACTCACTATTCACAGGTGAGAAAATGGCAATTCACACAGAAGTAAAGAAATTTTCCAATTTCATGGAGCTAGGAGGTAACAGAGCTAGAACTTGAACCCAGACCCTTTCAATTGGAATCAAATCTTTCATCCGTTCTCTTGTTTTCCTGAGGGATCACTTTTCAAATAGTTAATACATTAATTTTTTCTTATTATAAAAGAAATATATCTTTACTAAATAGCATTTGGAAACATAGAAAATTCTATTTACACAATGTCAGGTCATGCTTTGTCATGCAGAGTATCAAATCTAAGATACTGTAAAGACATATTTAATTAGCTGTCATCCCAAAGATGAAAGCATGCAGTTTAAGCCTCTAGTCAGCAACTTTTTGTCCCCTAGAAGTCTAGCTTTCTCTAAAGCTTAAAGGTTTAACTCGTTAAATCCCACCTACCTGTCTTATGTACTCTTCAGTTTCCGGTCTTGTACTTCTTTTATTCGTTCACTTAGGAAGAAAGCAAACACAACAAAAAAGAAATCAAGCCCTAACTTGGTACAGTAGCTAACAGAGCATCTTAAATCAACACACCAGCATAACTTGTACTGATTAAAGTAATTATTTTTGTCTCTAGCATTTTGCATTGTCTCTGCTACCAAAACTTCCTGATACTCAGACACAGAACAATGGGAGGCCCAGATGTTTATTGGTATAAGGCTCATCTTCAGCTTATGAAAAGAAGACACAATTTACAGTGCTGTCTCTTAGACCTCCAGTATCACATCCTTTCCTTTGACTACATTAAAGTGGTAGCAGAAAGCAGAAAGACACACAACGGAGCAAGTTACCAGCCACCCCAGAGCTGGCATTGGTATTAGGTTACCATTCTGCATTTCTTTCCCCATCTTCTACCTGTTTACAGGAAAGTTGGGACAAGGTCAGGGAAAGTGCGGAATTGTTATCAGCTTTGCTGAGGCCACACCTGAATGAAAAGTTTGGTGCTGAAACAAGATTGAACTTGAGTGTCATTTGGAACTTAAAACAGCGAATGTCACAGTAGAAATCAGACTGACTCGTAGAGTTGTTTTAAAGGGGACCAAAGCCCAATCTGAGCAATTAATTTTGGCTTGGCTGACATCACTTGCCGGCCTAGAATGCACAGTTTTTGTGCTGCACCCTCCAGGGTGTGCCTGCAGAGCTGGGACTGGCCACAGCTGAGCATCCTGGAAGTCAGCAGCTTTGGTCCCGGCCACACACGCTTTGGCAGAATCCTAATTGTTATCACCCTGATTCCCATCTGAAACAGATTGCTCCTGTTTTAGGAAACAAATTCCATACAGCAAAAGCTTGAGAGAGCATAATTAACCCATATCCTGTTCTGTCCCCTGTCCCTGGCGATATACAGATCTTCTTTAACATTTTGCTCATATTCTAGCTGCTGGCATGCTGACTCGTTTAATGAAATTCATATCGGGTCTAAGGAGCTGTCATTAGATGAAAATTATTACTGAGCCTGCAAGCAACTCTCAGATGACTTTGAGAATCTCCAGAATTAATTATGTTTAGAGACACTGCCAGCTACATTGGGTCAATCTGTTTCTTCTCATTTCAATTAAATCGAATTTAGCAAACATTCATTGCATTCCTACTGTGTGCCAAGCACTGTGGTTACAGAAATGAATGGGATGCGGTTTGTGCCTGAAGGAGTTCTTGACCTAGCAAGTTTTGGAGTCTCTCATTCTCCCTGGCTTTCTTGCAGCCATATTCTATTCCCTCCCCCACCACCCACTCCTTCTCGCTTTTTTGGGGAAGGGGTGATGGTTCTGTTTCTCTTTATACCACGTGCCGCTAGGTCTTCCTTCTGCCGTGGATGAACTCTGTCAGGCCCTGTTCCTAACTCTGCTATCGTCTTCCTAGTTCGAGGGCTATAACCACCTCAGAAGGATGAGCCTGTGCATCTGGACTGGAAAATGAGGTCAGTTGTCATTATCAGAGAAGCGGAGCCAGTATCTTGGTGAACCATAGATTTGTCAGGGGAAATAATTGTTATGCTGGGTTTTTCTGAGTTATGGGAAAAAAGATGGCTGTGATTTGAATTCCCCTCAAGCACTTGTAGGAAAGGAAGAAAATCTGCAGAAGACTTCATTCTTTTCATTTCTGTCTCCCATTTAGAAGATTCCCCAACTCAGTCCAGACCATTCACAGGCCTGGCTAAAGATGGCTGTTTAGAAGTTATAATTGAAAATTTGGCTTGGGGGTTTTTAGTTTAGGCCTACAGAGGAGAGGCTCCATTTTGAGGCATAATTCAAAATGAGCAATTTGCCTTGAAAACAGGCATATTTTCCAGCTTCATATGACTAATGGTACATGAAGGGAGTCTAGTAATCACATAATTAGTTCCCCATTACTAAAAAACCATTTTTGGAGTCCATGAGATATGGTTTACAATAACTTAAGTGGTTCTGCATCAACAACCTAAACTCTGGAGGCCCACATTGGAAGACAAAGGCCCAATTTTCAATGATAGAGCTATGGGGAATTCCTCTAACTAGGGGACAAAGCTTGGTTTAACTCATTTTCTTTGTATTTTGTTTAGAATCCAACACTTGGATCAGATTCAGGAAAAAACTTTGCTAGAGGATTTGTAAACTTTTCACAGATCTTAGACCCTTGTCGAGTTCATATTCTTTTCTTGATTCCATGCTGGATTTGAGAATTTATTGGATCATATATCATTTGTAAAGTTTTCTCAGCTTGTTATACTGTATACTGTGATTCTAAAAAGACTGGGCTCCTTTTTTTTTTTTTTTTTAATGAGCAAAGAGGGAAATAACTGTGAACAGTATTTACATTGGATTGGCCAAAAAGTTTGTTCAGATTTTTCCAAAAGGAAAAATGAACTTTTAAGGAAATGAACTTTTTGGCCAACCCAATATATTTGAAAACAATTTCTGGAATGTTTGGCGTTTTAATGAGAGAAACTCAAGTGATTCTATATAACAAGTAAATTGAAGAGGAATTTTCCTACTGGTGTTAACCTTTAGACCGTTAATTACAAGTTGATAATTGTTGAAGCTGAATGATGTATATTGGAGTTTCTAATCTCTAATTTATGTTTGAAATTTTCTATAATAAAAAGTTAAATATACAGTTTCGAAGAAAAAAAGAGGCTAATATTAATAAAAAGTTAAAAGTAGATTAGAAAGAGAGGAGGAGAAAATGTTATTAACCCATTGCAATGATTAAAAAAAAAAACACCATATCTATGCAGTCATTATTTCAGTGAAAAATAATAATAGTTAATAATAACGGTCCCTTATAAAATACTTACTATGTACTCAGACCTTTAGAACATTATCACATCTAATTTCCACAACCATCCTTTGACATACATATTTATAATCATATAAAATATTTATATTTTAAAAATATAATTTATGAGGCTTAAAGAATTTATTCAACTTGCTCCAGATCATACATTAATAAATGGCAAACTATCTATCACGAGAGCCCAGACCCCAAAGCACAGGGGAATTTGATAATTGCTTCCTACAGGGTGAAGAAGCTTGGATGGGAGAGAACTTTTTTATTTAGAGTTGTGAAGGTACATTTCTGTAAGGCTTTCTACCACAATGCAGTGGAAACACTTTGGAGTTAGATGACCTCACCTTGAATCTTACTTATAACTGTGTGACCTCAGGCAAGTTTGAGTATCTTTGGGCCCTTGTTTCCCCATCTTTAAAAAGAGCACATAGTAGTCACTCAATGCAGCAGAGCTCTCATTTTCTCTTGCCTGCTGTCTTCATGTATGGGTGGCTCTGTTCCAGTGAGTATCCACATTGTTCTAGATTTTCTTAGAAGATGTTGTACTAGAGGGACTTTAAAAACAGTTTTTAGTAATAAGAAGAGGCTGAAAAGCTGACTTTGCTTTATATTAATAGAATATGGTATATAGGTCTACATGAAATTTACTTCATTAGCTTGATCTCTGAACTTTTTTTTAAAACCACACACACAGGGATATTTTTATAATTGCTTGTGAGACAATGGTGAATCATCTTATTACTACTGAGTCATCTCACCAGAACTAGAAGAAAGATGAGTAAGGGATCATCAGGGCTGATCCCAGCATACCTCAGAAGTCTGGAAGCCCTTTAGATTGATTTATTTTCCTATTCTCCCTGTGAGCCAGAGATAGTCTTGGGGACTGAACTGCAGTCTGGGTTACCTACTCAGAGGCTAAGTGTGCTTAGGCTTACTCGTCCAATGTGTAAGAAAAATAAAAAATTGCTTAAGTCAGTGAAAAACTAGATTAGCTACACAAGTTGTTTGAAAGAATTGCTAATTTAGTCAAAACAATTAGCAAACAATTACCCAGTACCCCTATAGACCACACCAAGGATAGTAAAAATTAACTTAATATTCTTAAATGTGTCATAACATGTACTGAATTGATAAAAACATACAAAAAAAAGAGCATACAAAAGACAGAGGTTGAAAAGTTTCTAAGTGCACCTTGCCTTTATCTACAACATGATGATTCACTTAACTTTTCTTCCTCTACCACTATCTCCTTTCTCTCCCAATTAAGGCTGTGTTACTTGACTATGAGTTCTTAAAATCTAACTATACAAGGGTTCTCCTCCAACTTATCCTTAGGGGCATAGAAGAATTCAGTGCTATGAAAATAAAAAATCCACGCACTTTGTTGGACAAGTTTTCTTCCCTTATAAAGAAAGCAGGACTATTTCTAAGTGCTGCAGTTAATTTCAACTCCAAAAGTTGGTTTAGCACACTGTAGACATAGCTGATGGTAATAGGCCAAGTACTTAATTAACTTTGAGATGTCTCA
>NW_011494939.1:3514280-3519022 GCF_000754665.1 Bison bison bison
TGAGATGTCTCAGGTAAAGAAAAGCTGGTGAAAGAAGTTTTTCCTTTAAAACTTTTTTTTTTTTCCCTATAGGAAGCCTTTCATATCCTGTCATTATATTATAAAACAGCTTCTTATGTACACCTTCAGTGTTAGAGATTGGCAGTGTAGGAAAGGAGACAAAACATTATCAAGTAAAAGCAAATGATGCCTCTTAAATATTATTAAACAATTTTAAAAGTTCAGTCTTTCTGAGAAGGGAGATTTTAGCTACTTTACAGAAAACACTCCAGTTTGTAAATTAACAATCTAATATATCTTGTATTTGCAGCATGATTTAGTAGGGTTTTTTTTGTTTTGTTTTTTTTCCTTGATCAAATTCCCTTTAAGTCACTGGGACTTATGTCTGAATAATTACTTTAGAATTGGACCCAACATAGATTTCTGAATTGGCAAATTCTAGATACTGGGTGAATACTTTCATTGTCTCTGTATCAGGTGGGGAAGGGAGAGGTGAAACCTCATTGCTTTGGAAACTAACGTCCATTTTAGTTCTGTCTGCCAGGCAGTTGGACTTGCACAGGACACAAGGAAACTACCTTGTCGGGGCTACACGTTGTTACTTGGAAAAGTGACTCTGACATGCACAAAATCCCGAGAATTACCCTGAAGACCTGTTTTCAGAAAAAACAACCCTTTAGTCAGCTGCCCTACCAATACAGGTGGTCTCTCAGGCAGCTTTTTCTGTGTGAACAAATGAACAAGTGGAGGAATCTGACTGTTCCATTAGCGAATAAGCTGCTTTTGCGGAAAAATGCAAACCGGATTAAGACTGGATTTTCTAAGAAAGAGGATAGGATCTAAGACCTGGAGATTGGTATTTGGTTTTGACGTCCCCAATCCCCTTTTAGCAATTGGTCCAGTAGATGACAGTAGATCTGGAAAGGAAGTCTGGCCAACTCTCGTCTCCTTGAGAGAAGGCCCTGAACCTGGTACCAAGGGAAGCCTGGATAGGCTTGAGGGTTAAAAGGTTTGGCAGGGCTGGACCAGGGCAAAATTGTGAGAAGGGAAAGCTTGACTTTTCAGGTGCTCTATCACTCCCAACGCAGGCATCCAGGAACGTGGGGGAACCACAACTGTCATTTCCTACCTGAGCCTGAAGTACTTGGTTGAGATCCAGATTTCAAAAGACACAAGAAAATAGCAAAACAATGAAACTCAACAATTTATGTGCTTACTTGTTATTATAAAGATAGTAGAATTGCAGACAACTTGGAATATTCATTAAAGAATAAAGACAATGAATTACTCTCCATATGTCACTCAGAGATAAATTACTTACTAGCTTTTTTGATTACTGTATTTCTATTATATGTCACACACATTTTGGGTTGGGGAGGGGAGCATTACAGTTGACCATTAAGATTATTTTCTACTCTTCTACCCATCAAGATTTATTCATTCTAATCTTATTCCTTGAAGATCTTGTTGAATGTCAGAGGTACAGTCAGTTCTTTTATAATGTGATCTATATGCACACCTGAGAATATCCATGATCTGCATAAATGCACAATAAAAAGCATAGAACTTATGGGATAATGAGATTAAAGGGACAGGACTCAAAAGCTTTGTCAGTAAAGATGAGAACTTACAAAGATGAGAACTTTCAAAGATAAGAACTTAATAAAACTTCAGTTCAGTTCAGCCGCTCAGTCATGTCCGACTCTTTGTGACTGCATGAACTGCAACATGCCAGGCATTCCTGTCCATCACCAACTCCCGGAGTCCACCCAAACCCATGTCCATCGAGTCAGTGATGCCATCCAACCATCTCATTCTCTGTTTTCCCTTCTCCTCCTGCCCTCAATCTTTCCCAGCATCAGCATCTTTTCAAATGAATCAGTTCTTTGCATCAGGTGGCCAAAGGATTGGCGTTTCAGCCTCAACATCAGTCCTTACAATGAACACCCAGGACTCATCTCCTTTAGGATGGACTGGTTGGATATCCATGCAGTCCAAGGGACTCTCAAGAGTCTTCTCCAACACCACAGTTCAAAAAAATTAATTCTTCGGCACTCAGCTTTCTTTATAGTCCAATTCTCACATCCATACATGACCACTGGAAAAACCATAGCCTTGGGGTTGTACCATGTCAAATGGTTATGACATTCATAAATATTAAAATACATATGGCACTTTAGTTTGAAAAAGAATTGATGTTTACTTGAAGTGGGCATTGGGAGGGTTGCCTCTTGTAAGTTATTGTGAAGTGCCAGAAGGAGGTTTTTCTGAAATCCACAAAAAGTCGTAATAGTAGGATGTGAATGGCTGCAACTCATTGTCCTCAGTTTCTGATCCAAAGATTGCAGTTCAGTGATCATTCACAGCTTTAAATTATGGAGCATGGTTTTCTGTCTTTGACATGCAGATCTTTCCAAACATTTGTTTACAAAAAAATCTTCCATCAAAATTAAAAAATTGGATCTAATGTACAACTTTCTTCGATTAAATTTGTATGATGGTTAGAAATTCTTTTGTAGTTTTCTCATTTTCTTGCCGTTTCACTGCGCAGCTGAAAGCTTTGGAAAATTGTACTGATGTTTGAAGCAACTGAAGCAGCCACTACTAGCATAAAGTGGAGCCATTTTGCAGGGTCTGGGGTCTTCTGTTTGAGGTCCTCAAGTGTATGTGCCACTTTCCTTTGTGTGTGCACTGCTTGGTGTTTTGAATCAGGATTCTTAGGTTTGGGATGTTGAATGAGTATTTATACAGAAAAGCTCACAAGTGTGAAAGAACAGAAAGCACAACCTCATAGAATAGCACATGTGATGAATTCAGGTAGTTGATAGTTTGAGATATGTGTGTTTTGTGTATTCCTACCTTGTTGGTTCAGCAGGATGCAGTTTTCTATGTTCACCTAAGCTGAACACTGAAGAACTGATGCTTTTGAACTGTGGTGTTGGAGAAGACTCTTGAGAGTCCCTTGGACTGCAAGGAGATCCAACCAGTCCATTCTGAAGGAGATCAGCCCTGGGATTTCTTTGGAAGGAATGATGCTAAAGCTGAAACTCCAGTCCTTTGGCCACCTCATGCGAAGAGTTGACTCCTTGGAAAAGACTCTGATTCTGGGAGGGATTGGGGGCAGGAGGGGAAGGGGACGACAGAGGATGAGATGGCTGGATGGCATTACCGACTCGATGGACATGAGTTTGGGTGAACTCCAGGAGTTGTTGATGGACAGGGTGGCCTGGCGTGCTGTAATTTATGGGGTTGCAAAGAGTCAGACATGACTGAGCGACTGAACTGAACTGAAGAATGTGCAAAAATAAATGTGAAATTTGAGTTATGCTCAGACTGTTCCCTAGTATATCAATGGTATTAAAATAAATTGGTGTTGTCAAAACAAATGTTATAGCAAAATTAACTGTGGTCTGACAAACACATTCCATAGAAGGCATGATCAGGTGGCAGAGATCCATGAACTTTTATCTACAGTTTTGAAATCTTTAAAACTCTGAGAACTAAAGGGTAGTTTTATTTTATTTTATTTTTTGGTTGCTTTGCTTGTTTTTGTAACTCAGCTTAGGGTAAAAGTTAATTTAACTTAGCTTCATTTGTCACCTGGCTTAAACTGATACGAGACTCTTTTCTTTATTTGTATTGCTCAGTATAAATATTTATACATTTTGTTGCAGAAGTATTTTTGTATCTGGCAATTAGATATTATCTCAGACCCCGATGGAGACTTAAATAATATATGGAATAAGCGGGCTTGCAATATCCTCCAAATTCTTTTTTTTTTTGGTTTGTTTTTGTTTTTTGACTGCACGTCCTGCGTCCTGCGGGATCTTAGTTCCTGACCGGAAGTCAGACTCGAGCCCTCTGCAGTGGTAGCGCAGTGTCCTAAACACTGGACTGCCAGGGAATTCCAGTATCTCCCAAATTTTGGATTCGCAAGCACATATGGACCCAAGACTGTGGATCTGCAAGTACCAAAAAGGTATGACTCATTTTAGGTGACACATTCCCATTTTGACAGGACCTTCTGGGGTGTTACACTTAAGGGTGACCGGTGCAAGCAGGCTGATGGAGAGATGGTGGACAGGCCCCTCCCTCTCTTGTTGGGGCTGTCTTCTTTGCTCCACAACTAGTCCCTCTCCTTCCACTCCCGCTGCTCTTTCTTGGATTTCCCTGAGCATTTCTCTTCCCCTTCCCTTCTCTGAAATCAGTGTTTTTCAAGTATTGTTCCCAGTCCATCCACCTCAGAATCGTCCAATGAAATAAAAGGCCCCGGCTTCCCTGGCGGCTCAGTGGTAAAGAATTCACCTGCCAAAGCAGGAAACATGGGTTCCATCTCTGATCCGGGAAGATCTCCCTATCATGGAACCACCAATTCCGTGAGCCACGACTACCGAGCCTGTGCTCTAGAGCCAGCGAGCCACAACTACTGAAGCCTGAACGTTCTAGAGCCTGTGCTCTTTGGCAAGAGGGGCCACCGCAGCGAGAAGCCTGCGTACCACATCTAGAGAATAGCCCCGGTTCGCAGCAACTAAAGAAAAGCCCGAGTAGAAATGAAGACCCAGCACAGCCCAAAATAAATAATAATGAAAAGCAAGCCCTCAGGTTAGACTTTCTAAATGAGAAACTCACAGGATGGGGCCCTGTATATTTTAACAATTTCCTCCATGATTCAGATACATTATTAAGTTTGGAGTCAGCTGCCTGAAATAAATGTATTCCTCAATATCCTTCATTATATTCAC
>NW_011494939.1:3519122-3553079 GCF_000754665.1 Bison bison bison
TATATTCACCTTCTAGTCTCACTCAATCAATGATCATGCATATGCTGACAACTTTACTGCATTATCACAGGTCAGTACATAATGTCTTTACTTCTACTTTTGGGCTTCAGACTCAATATGCAGCTGCTAACTCAGGTGTCCCCGGGGCATTACAAAATAAACATATTAAAACCAGGGCTCATCCTTTTACATTTCAATGAATGGAACCACAGTCATCTCAGTTTCCCTGTCAAAACCCATGGCTCCTCTCTGATTGTTGTCTCACTCTCATCTTCCACATCTGACCTCCCCTTTCAAAATAGATGTCCAGTCTTTCCACTTTTCTCCTTCCCCTAGCCCAGCCACCATTCTTTCTTGCCTAGACTATTGCAGCTGTGTGAACTCCTCCAATCTGTTCTCCATAACAGAGCCCAATGGAACTTTCTAAAATGCAAACTAATCATGTCACTTCCAGTTGAAAACATTGAAGGTCTTCCTATTATCACTTACCAGAACCCAGACTCTTTACCCAGGCCTGAAGGCCCTCAGTTTCATCTCGAAGGACCCTGTACTCTGGGATACTGTCTCTCCACTGTTTTATTTAGGTCTCCCTGACATGTGCTCCTGGGGTTACCTCCTACTTTGGTCTCTGAGCACTCTTCCTGCTGTATGTAATTACTTCCTTAATTATCCATTTCCTCCATCATCAGACTCTAAGCTCCATGATAGCAGGACCCTGCCCATCTTGCTTATTATGGAGCTCTCCCATGGAAAGCACTGACGAACCAGTGAATAAATGGGTTATTTCAGCATGTGTGGTTTTGGGGTTGGGGGTGGAGGCTTTCATGTTTCTCAAGTAATACCAGTGAGGATGGCTGGCCAGTTCAATTTAGTTCAAGACAACTCAATTTAACAAACAGTTATTATTGAGTATTTATTATGCTCTATTGGGCATGTCACAGGAGTTGGAGAAGACAAGCCTCTGCCCTCAAAGACGGCTGCCCTAACCTAACCTGTCACTTGCTGGCATCCTGCTGTTCCTGGGCAGATGGCTCAGAATCAGAATGCCACTGATGCCCTGACTTCAGGAACTGCCTGATGCCTCTGCTCCTCCCCTGGTCCTCTGTCTGCCGCCACTTCAGGTGTTTGCCTAGACTAGGCCTGAATTTGCCACATTCATTAGCATGAGAAAAGAACTGTGTAATGACTGAGTTCTCTAAAGGAATTCCAATCCCCCACTGCTACATGCCCTTGGTCCTGGGGAGACAAGCAATTTCCACATAAGATTACATTTTATAACAGACGTTACAGCAGAAGCAGGAGTTGGGCAAAAATCTCAATTCCATCATTTGCCAGTTGATCTTGGACAAATCTTGATTTTTTTCGTGCGTAAACAGAGATAATAGCAGATGCCTTATAGGTTTTTGTGATTATTAATGTTTTTAACAAAAAATAATAATGTCTAAGACTGAGTGCTGGCTACATGCTGGCCATTGTCCTAAGGGCTGACCTCATTTAATCTTTGCAACAATCCTAAGAGGTAGATACTAATATATTCATGTTACAGGTGAGGGTGGTGAGGCTTAAGTAACTTTCCCGTGCTAAGAGTGAGTAAGCAGAAGGGTTAGAATTTCATCCAGGCAGCCTGGCTCCAGGGTTCATGCCCTCACTCACTATACCACCTTCTCAAGGCTGAGGTTAATTGAACATATGGATAAAATTTCTATTCTCTTATTGTAAAAAAGAAATAACAAAATATTTTAAAGGAATTTATTTAATTTATCTTTAATTCTCTTGTTTTGAATTAAACAAGAATTTTTTTAAATTTCTTGTTGAACTTTTTTGAAATTTTTTTTGAATTTCTCTTGTTTTGAATGCCCTAAAAAACACATTTTTCTTGTTCCATGGAATAAATAGGTACTATTAAAAAAAAACCATGCCATCCCACATGTTATTTTTCACTTTAGCTTTTTCTCCCTGCTTCTCTGATACATTAACAGTTGTGTGTATTTGGACCACATGTGGCCTGGTCTCACAGATGTCCAGCCCTTTTGACAGTTGGGTGGTGTAATGGGCATATTGGGGAGGGGTGGGGGGCAAACGAACATCCTCTAGTTACTTATTAAAGGAGCTGGCTAGTTTAGCAGTCAAGATAGTTCTAAAGTCTAGTGGCTGTCTTCAATCCAAACTTTTTCTACTTAATATATTATCATTTTATAATATATTATTTATATATATTTAAAGTGATTCTAATATATCATTTCATAATATATTATCATGGTATAACTGAAGCAATTTTAAACCATGATAGCAGTTTTTTCTAAGTGCTTGCCGGCAGTGACTATAAAGGAATATGATAATTTAGAGGGTGGTCAAAAGGGAATTATATTGTTTTTTAAAAGATCATTTTATTCACAAACACACAGTATTGACTAGTTGCTAATAATATCTAGAGTCTAAGAATTTTAGGATAAAGAGAGTATATTACTGATTGAATGTGGCTTACATCCGTTAAGATGTTCCTGTAGCCTTACTTCTGTGGGCTTTGAGCTTTTTGGTACAAGTATAGGGTTCCACTGTGATGAGACACATCTGTTGTTGTTCTTTAGTCACTCAGGCATGTCTGACTCTTTGTGACCCCATGGACTGTCCTCCAGGGGGATCTTCTCCACCCAGGGATCAAACCCAAGTCTCCTACATTGGTAGGCGGATTCTTTACTGCTGAGCCACCAGGAAAGCCCAAGACACACTTAAGGGAGAAAAATATTTGGTCCAGAGATTTATCTATAGCCTTTGTTTGACCTCACTGGAGGTCAAATAACCCAATTTCCTTAGTAACGCTTGGGTCAAGGCAACTGAGGTTATTTACCTACATAAATGGCACCCCACTCCAGTACTCTTGCCTGGAAAATCCCATGGATGGAGGAGTCTGGTAGGCTGCAGTCCATGGGGTCGCTAAGAGTCCGACACGACGGAGAGACTTCACTTTCACTTTTCACTTTCATGCACTGGAGAAGGAAATGGCAACCCACTCCAGTGTTCTTGCCTGGAGAATCCCAGGGACGGGGGAGCCTGGTGGGCTGCCGTCTATGGGGTCGCACAGAGTCGGACACGACTGAAGTGACTTAGCAGCAGCATTCATATTGTATGCTCTCAAGGAAAGATTGGGTGGAGTGGCAGAAATATAAGTAAATATGCTGTGAACTTATAAATTTTGTATATTTACATATTGATACTCATTTAAGCATAGATTAAAATATGATTTATGTAGTAATATTTACTACATATTACTTACATAATATTTACTACATATGACGAATACTACATATTCGTCCAACAGCGAAAGGTAACTTTTGTGAAATAACTGCAGAATTTAAAGAGGTTAAACACTTTAAGATTCACATTTGCACATCAACCCATTTGAAGGCAGATTCTAAAGTATAGATAGAAGTCCTTAAAAAAAAAGAATGTGAAAACACATGTGCATTAAATAAATAAGATTGCAAATCTGGTGAGATTAGAACTGAGCACTTAGAGAAACTGACATTAAAGGAACACAATCTATAATTCGGAATATGATAGAAATGTCTCAACCGGCATTGTGGGCTGATTGTTGTCAGTATGACAAGTGTCCTCATATGAAGAGGAGATTATAATACAGACATGTACAGAGGAGAGAGCATGGGAAGACAAAGAGAGGAGGCCATCGATTAGCCAAGGAAAGAGGCCTCAGAAGACATCAACCCTTGACCTCAGATTTCTAGCCTCCAGAATTCTGAGAAACAAATGTCTAGTTTTTAAGCTACCAGTTTTTAAGTACCAGTCTGTGGTACTTTGCTATGGCAGCCCTAGCAAATTATTACTATTATACCCTTTGACACTCTTGCTTTGTGTTGGAAGACACGAGCGTTGTTTCAACTTCTTGTACTCAATTTGGCTCTGCAAACGACATGACTCAGAATAACTGACAAGCCACAAGAGCCTCATTTCTGTCTTTCAGTATGAGCTGAGTCAGGTTTGATGCTGAGAGACCTTGCATATATCTTGAAGTTTATCCTTGAGTGGGAAAAAAGAAAGGATGCTTATTATATTTAGATAGCAAGAGACCAGAGAGCACAGTCAATCCAAATCATCTTGATTAGTTGAACAAAGAGCTAAACTGAAGTAGAGGAAAATTCAAAAGATTTAACTATAAGTTCTTGAACTTGGACTTTAAAATGTCAATTGCACAAGTACAGGGGAGGCGAGAAGTTGTTAAACAGTGGTGTGTATTGAAAGCTCATAATGAGTCAACTGAATGGTGAGAATGCCCCCAAATTCAGTGTGTTTATAAGCCATCATTTATGGGATCCTTATTTTCAGGGGTTCCTGACAAGATAAAGAGCTGCCTCATGAAGTAGTGAGTCTCCCATTGCTGAAGGTATCCAAGGAATGACCCAGTGACCAGTTTTCACTTATGTGGCAGAGGGCACATAGTTAACTTGAAGATACACAAGTGGTTGAAGTTAAATCACACTAATGGTTGCCTGAGGAATTGAAGACCACATGCCCCCACATAATTCTGAGTTTTTACTGTAACTATCAGTGCTTAGGAATATTCATGGAAGGAAATAGAGATAACCCTGAAAGCCAATGATGTCAATATTAATTTCTTTTTTTCTTTTTATCTCCATTTGTTTACATCTTCCTTTGGGAGAAATCATTTCTTTAGAGGGGGTTTGGAAACAGTGGTCTTTGGCTGTATTGAGAATCTGTCCAGTTTGACAACTCCAGATATTGATTGAGTTTGCTTTATTCTGAAGTTAGTATCTTGAATGGGGAAATGTTGATCTTGGTTTTATCTCTAACCTCTGTTGCTTTCAAGATAACCAGAAAGAGATTAGTCTATAAAACATGCGTTTACCTGTGTAGACTAGTGAAATCTTATGCTGGGAAAAGTCCCCATTTTAATAAGCTTTAAACAAAAAATTCCACCTTAGGTGCTAATTAGAATCTAAATTCAGGTGTTAACCTCTTTGACTGAAAGTGCATGTTGAGTAATTGCAGGAAAGGGGCCAATTTCAGGCACAGCAGTAATTACTGAATTAGTAGAAAAGTTCAAGTAGGGCTTCAGATTTCAGATCATTACTGAGCTTTTTGAGGAACAGCTAATCCTGGAGTGATTGGGCTTCTCACACCTGTGTGTGTGTGCTTGTGTGTGTGTGAGTGTGAGTGAGTGTAAAGGGAGCCCACTTAAATTTCAAAGAAATAACCTTACAAATGACCACAGAATTAAGTACTAATATTTCTTGATATTTGAAAGTATAATTTTCAAATCCTCTAAAAAATCTTTAATACTTTTCATTTTTACTTCAAATAACAGGGATGGGGGAAAGCAGAATCTGTTTTATCTGACAAAACAGCTTCATCTTTAAAATTTAGTTTCTTGTATTATTTACTTCTTACTGTCCCGGCAATTAGCCTTTAGTGTGCCAGGGGGTGTGCTGTGTGTAGTTGTTCAGTTGTGTCCGACTCTTTGCAACCCCATGGACTGTATAGCCTGCCAGTCTCCTCTGTCCATGGGATTCTCCAGGCAAGAATACTGGAATGGGTTGCCATGCCCTCCTCCAGGTGATCTTCCCAACCTAGGGATCAAACCCAGGTCTCCGACATTGCAGGTGGATTCTTTACCGTCTGAGCCACCAGGGAAGCTCATAAATACTGGAGTGGGTAGCCTATCAGTGTCTTCCTGACTGAGGAATTGAACCGGGGTCTCCTGCATTGCAGGAGAATTCTTTACCAGCTGGACTACCAGGGAAGCCTGTGCCAGGGAGTATTCACCTCTAATATATATATATACTACCTTCAGGGTCTCCCTGAATTTGGTAGTTGTTGAGGGTTTGCTAAGCTGTTGAACCAATTGCAGTGACAATCTCCAATGACATAGAAGAGGAAAACATGGGAGACCGCAGCTGCCTTGTTTGTTGTTACATGGTGTACTGTTCAATCACAGTGCTGTCTTCCTAACAAAATCTAATGGCTCTAAGGAGAAACAAAATCTACAGAGACAAAATCGACCCAAATCCTCGGGGTGTAAAGTAGCTTATGTCCTCTTCATTATGGCAACTGTTTCTTCACCTCTGAGTGTAATTTCAAGTATTAACTCTGATTTATAAAGCGCTAAATGGTCTGTCCCGTAAAGAGCTTCTTGCTTCCTCTAGGAACAAAGATGAATTATTAAGTGTCTGGTCACTGACCTCAAAAGTAAAGCTGTGGAAATTTAGAGTACTGAAACTCATTGTGGGCATTTTTCAAGGAGCCTTTCAAATGGAGGGCCAAGTAGATGCATTGTGGAAGCAGTAGTTCGTACAGTGTGTCATTAAAGAAACGCAACAGGCTTTACACCTTAATGAAGAGTTCAGTCAATTAAGTTATAAATGTATAAAGTGAAACAGGAACACCAAATAGAAAAGATCATATAAAACTTCAATAAGCTTAGCTATTCATCAGTGTAGAACTAGATAAACCTGTTATGGATACTGTGTACCCATTCAGAAGAATCAGGGAATCTGGATATATTGGGATATAAAGAGCCTCAAAGTACAGCTTTAGATTTTTTAAAATGCAAAATAATAGATATATAATTAGTTTACTCATAATTTCTTTTAGAAGAAATGGACATCTATAAATATATGTGTAAACTTAGATAAGCATACTTTTAAAAAATGTCCTACAAGGAATAGGATGAGTTCATGCTAAGTTGCTTCAGCTGTGTCTGGCTCTTTGCAACCGTATGGACTATAGCCCGACAGGCTCCTTTGTCCATGGGATCTCTAGGCAAGAATCCTGGAGTGGGTTACCATGTCCTCCTCCAGGGCATTTTCCCAATCCAGGGATCAAACCTGTGTCTCCTGCATTGCAGATGGACTCTTTACTCCTGAGCTACCTGGGAAGCCCACTGTCCTTACTGAAGATCAATTTATCCAGTCTTCAGCCAGTAGAAGCCTCCTGAAGTTGGCTTCTGAGTCCATCTGATACAACCTCAGTAATCCTTGATAGCATCTTTGCTTTCTAGTATGACATGATATTACAAGATCATCTTGTATATTTTTTGCCCCAGACCAAGAACTGAGAATCTCTAGAGAGCACTGGTCCATTTTAGTGGGAAATAGTATTTAGAGACGGAGAAGACAATGGCACCCCACTCCAGTACTCTTGCCTGGGAAATCCCATGGATGGAGGAGCCTTGTAGGCTACAGTCCATGGCATTGCTAAGAGTCGGACACGACTGAGCGACTTCACTTTAACTTTTCACTTTTCACTTTCATGCATTGGAGGAGGAAATGGCAACCCACTCCAGTGTTCTTGCCTGGAGAATCCCAGGGACAGAGGAGCCTGGCAGGCTTTCGTCTATGGGGTCGCACAGAGTCAGACACTACTGACACGACTTAGCAGCAGCAGCAGTATTTAGAGAGCATGGTCTGGACACTAGTGCTTATTGCTGCTGGGTTGGTCATTTTTTCTAGGCTTTTTCAGGATATATATATATATATAAATATATTTAAGATAAAATATACATGTGTTGCAATTCAGATGTTTTTCTCAACCTCTTTGATCTTACATATTTATCTCTTATCATTGATACTGAAAATTTCAGTTTTCAAAACACTAGCATGATTATATAATAGTCTTGGAACAAAAATACCAACAGTGCTATTATACTGTTACTACTATAATATATGCTTACTATAATTAGCGAAAACTACTGTCCTTAGAGTCTATCCTGCTAAGAACATATAGTCAAACAACTGTGTTGTAAGAGTCATTTGAAATAGATCTGTAAGGTTATGCCATCAATTGGTTACATACTGAACTTCATTTGTTTCATTTAAATTTTGAGTTTTTTAGATTGTATTTTAAATTTTAATTTTGCTCGGTGATTGTGTAAAATGTTAACTTGGATCCAAAGTCAAGTCTATAAAACAATGCCTGCGTGCATGCTCAGTCGCTTCACTTGTATCTGACTCTTTGTGACCCTATGGACTGTAGCCCGCCAGGCTCCTCTGTCTATGAGGATTCTCCAGGCAAGGATACTGAAGTGGGTTGCCATGCCCACCTCCAGGGGATCTTCCTTACCCAGGGATCGAACCTGAATCTCTTATGTCTTCTGTATTGGCAGGTGGGTTCTTAACCACTAGCGCCACCTGGGAAGCCCATAAATTCAAAAATCTCTAGCTATTATGTCACTTGCCCTACAGGTAATCTTAAAATTTTTATGTTATGATTTTTCTTTCCTGTTTTTGATTTTTAATATAATCAAATGTATATTCTTAGAGCAATGGAAGCATTTAACTTAATATATCAAGGAGATCACAAGTAGTAAGATCCTAGTAGTGAGTAAAGATATTCTTTATTTCTTTTCATAGCATGTTTCATAACTTTTTGTCTTCTCTGAAGCTGATAATAATTGCTTTTCATTTAGCTTTTTTTTTTTTTTTTGAAGTTTGGGTTACTTTTCTAGATTTTTGACACTAATTTATCTTCACATGCTCCCTGGTTGTCTAAATCTTTTGTCAGTATATTTAAGCACATTGGGTACTCAATCAAGTTCATATTCTTGGATTCATTCTTCTGGAATCTGCTGCCTGCTCTAATCTGGATGAATGATTCCCCTGTCCTGCTGCACAATGCTATCCCATTCTCTATAATCTCCCTTCTTCAGCATCCTAGAATTTTCTCTTTTTATGGAGCAAAATTGCCTGCTTACTAAGTCTCCTGTCACCTTCTTTCTTGCTTTACTCCCTCATTTTAACTCACAGTTGAACTCCTTTAACTCATACTGTGATGAGGTTCATAATTCTTATTCACTGCTGCTGCTGCTACTGCTAAGTCACTTCAGTCGTGTCCGACTCTGTGTGACCCCATAGATGGCAGCCCACCAGGCCCCGCCGTCCCTGGGATTCTCCAGGCAAGAACACTGGAGTGGGTTGCCATTGCCTTCTCCAATTCATGAAAGTGAAAAGTGAAAGTGAAGTCGCTCAGTCGTGTCCGACTCTTAGCGACCCCATGGACTGCAGCCTACCAGGCTCCTCTGTCCATGGGATTTTCCAGGCAAGAGTGCTGGAGTGGGGTGCCATCGCCTTCTCCCTTATTCACTCTACCATCATCCAAAGATGAGATTTCAATGGAGCATCATTTGGATGACTTGTTCTTCCCTGGTGTGTCCCATGATATGCTTTCACATGGCTCTAAGTCATGTAACATATAAATGCTCCACAACCTGATTTAGATTCCACCCTTAGTCAAAAAGGGCATGACTGAAGGCTGTCTTCATGACTTAATCAACTGGAGAATCATTTGCTCCACGTTCAGATAGCTCTTTGCCTACTATGGGCTTCCCTGATATCCCAGTTGGTCAAGAATCCACCTGCAATGCAGGAGACCCTCCCTGGTTCAATTCCTGGGTTGGGAAGATCCCGTGGAAAAGGGAATGGCTACCCACTCCAGTATTCTTGGGCTTCCCTTGTGGCTCAGCTGGTAAAGAATCCGTTGCAGTGTGGGAGATCTAGGTTTGATCTCTGGGTTGGGAAGATCCCCTGGAGAAGGGAAAGGCTACCCACTCCAGTATTCTGGCCTGGAGAAGTCCACGGATTGTATAGTTCCATGGGGTCGCAAAGAGTCGGACACGACTGGGCGACTTTCACTTTCACATTGCCTACTGCACAGTAGTTTCTGATATAACAGAAGCAAAGCCTTGCAACAGACTAGAAAAACTTGCAAGTTGTTTTATGTACATAGTAGAGGCATGAAATGCAGCCTAAACAAAGGCTTGACTGTGTCCTCAGAGCATGATTGTTTGCATCAGGTTATCAGTGCACTTGTGGGGAAGATGGGAGTCTATGAAAGTTATGATATCGATATCTTGATGCTGATGGAGCTTGATTCTCTCATATAGGTAAATAAAATTCCCTGGATGAGTTTAAGATAATGAGGGGTATAAGCTACTTGCAATTATAGCAAGCAAGCAAGCAAACAGTAACACTAACAAAATCGTTGTTAAGTGACAGATGCATACATGCATGGATGCAGCAGGAAGAAGAGAAAAGCAGTTCTCTGGCAGGCTTTTGGTTATATATTTCAGTAACGTATAGGGTTTGTGGTTTATAACATCATCAGAGTTGTACAATAGCATTATATCCCTGAGAGTTGTGCAGTTATCTCTCCCTTTCTCTTTCTTTTCTTTGCATACAATGGGGGATCTAAGCCTGGATCCATGCCCTACCCAGGACATTTCCTCTTTGTGGCATGTGAGCCGTTACCAAGGCTAAGATTTACTGCTTTGGGGATCGGTTCAGAACAAATGTTCCAAACAGCCTTCCGCCTCAGGCAAGGTAATTTTGGACCAATTCAACAAGACTTCAAAGGAAGCCACCTACTACAATGCCTAAGGAGGATAAAGACCTGATTTAAATGAATGTATTGCAATTAGTGGGTATTTACTTTATATGTTGCCAAGTTTTGATAGTTTTCTTTAACCCTCAGGGAAATAATATATATGTCTACTTCTGGTGAGCTGAGGAAATGGGATATGTGCTTCCCAGAGAGACAGGTGTTGAGAATATACACAGATCTAAAGGAGAGAAAAGACAAAAAGTTCATGAAAGCCGGGGACAAAGAATAGATTCAATGCTTGTTTTGGGGAAAAAAATGTTAGTGTAAGGGGTATTTTCCCAGCATCTCCTTCCCTGAAAAAGAGACATTCCTTCTTCTACAAAATTCTGTCTTCTTTGCAAATAGCTTGTATTAACTAAGGAAAATAAGAAGGAGGCAACATTTAACATAGATAAATATGGAAAAACCACTTATCAATTAAAGGAGTCTTGGACCACCAAGCTGATTGAGGTACATCCTGAAGTGCTGTGAGTTTAATCCAATCATTCAGCATGAAGCATTCCAGCAGAAGAGGAAATTAAGGATTAAATGGCGGTGGAAGAATGTGAAAGTAAGACTCTGGATGCAGAGTCTGAGTGGACTTTAATCAAATCAAGCCAGAAACAGACCAGAATGGAAATCTGATCACCCAGTGTTCTTATAACCATGCCTAGAGTTTCATTGGAGATCTTACACTTGAAAGTGAGGTTTAGTGTAAGAATTGTTACAGGGAAAGACTAGAGTGTTCTCTTAGCATTTCTCATAGGAAGAATGAATGCTGAGAGAGACAGCCCCAAATTTAGTCAAGAAGTGCTGTCTGGAGACCTCTATATGGAGGTAAGGGGCAGGCAGAAGGAGCTACATGTCAGTTGTTCCCCAATCTGACTTATTTTGGCCCTAAAAAGATCTCAAAGAAAGGAAAAGCAAAGTATACTCACTCTAATCTGTGTTCCTATGTGTTTCCACAGTATCAGTTCAGTTCAGTTCAGTTCAGTCGCTCAACCATGTCCGACTCTTTGAGACACCATGAATCGAAGCACGCCAGACCTCTCTGTCCATCACCAACTCCCAGAGTTCACTCAAACTCAAGTCCATTGAGTCGGTGATGCCATCCAGCCATCTCATTCTCTGTCGTCCCCTTCTCCTCCTGCCCCCAATCCCTCCCAGCATCAGAGTCTTTTCCAATGAGTCAACTCTTTGCATGAGGTGGCCAACGTACTGGAGTTTCAGCTTTAGCATCATTCCTTCCAAAGAACACCCAGGACTGATCTCCTTTAGAATGGACTGGTTGGATCTCCTTGCAGTCCAAGGGACTCTCACAGTATACAACTGAGCAAATAATCATTCACAGCAAAATGGAATCAAAGACACTGGTAAAAAACAGATCTAAAGTTAGTAGAAATCTGTTAATAACACCTTACTCAAAATTTTTTTAAACTAACTTTTTTTATGTGACTTTTTAATTAGAATATTCTTTCTACTGTAGTAGTCTGAAACAAAACCTACAATCTCTTTGAGATATGCCTGTTCCCAACTCCAATCTAATCTAGCGATCCTGTTTCACCTGAGGGGTGAGAAAAACTGACTTTATTTTTTAAAAAATGTTTACTTAAATATCTGACTGCACTGGGTCTTAGTTGTGGCATGCAAGATCTTAAATCACTTGCCTGTGAACTCTCAGTTGCAGCATGTGGAATCTCGTTCCCTGACCAGTGATTGAACCTGGGCCCCCTGCATTAGAAGTGCAGAGTCTTAGCCACTGGACCACCAGGGAAGTCCCCCTTCTTCAGATTTAAAAATCTGATTTGTCTGGATAATTGCCAACCTTCCCTTCCATTGAAGTCAGAGCCATATACCACCATCATGTATAAAACCAACCTCTTCCTGAATTTTAGACTCAAACAAAATCATATTTTGATGTTTAAAATTTATCTGACAGATGAAAACACGTTCTAAAACTAGCCTGTATAAAAAAACTGCTCAAATCTCCTTTTGATAATGTTACTATCTTTTGCTATCTAAAACACATTTCCCCATCTTTATGACTGTGTTAGATATTCTGTGAGGCAGTTGATTGCTTTATGTTTGGTGGCACGTTTTCTTCTTGCTGTCCTGCAGCATTCTAGTTGGGACACTTTGCCATTGCCCCTGGATTTCTGGGATTTCTCAGACAATTGCTCTCTGGTTACCTGTGTTTTGAGGAAGTGGGGAAAAGAAAGAGAAACTCATTCAGGGGATGGCGAGTGAGGCTTCTGATGGCATTGAGACTATCTTAATCGATCTTAAACCATCTTGACATGTGCTAATGTTTGAAATGTAGGTGTCTTTTAGGTGTGTGGCCTGGCCTGTTCTCCCCTGCTGTTTACTTTAGCAGCTTGTCTGTCTGAAAGTTGTGATACCACAAAGCCTCCTCAGGGTCTCAGGGCAAGATGCAGCACGCAGACTATGAGAAACAGCCCCCAGGGCCGGCCCTCTAAGCCACTGCAGGTAGAACCACCAGGGTGCTGGCAGGTAAGCCTTCAAGGGAACAATGAAAGGGGTGGCTCAGGTGAATGGAGCCTGGCTTCACCTGGATGTCCTGGAACAATTAGACAACTTCCACCCTAAAATGCTCTCCTTAGGAAAGATAAAGGGACCTCTGTTGTTAAGTGACTACTGTCATGTTCTGAAACGCCGTGTGATGCAAAATTTTCATTTCCTGGACCTGCCATTCCACCTAAATCAGATTTTGCTCAGTATACTTGCTAGCGTCAATCCTGGTGATTGGTGGCTTTTAAGTAAGGAAACTTTCTAATTTTTAAAAACACATTAGCCATGGAATTTATTCTCAGATAAGGCAGAGTGAAGTGGCAGTGTAAACAGAATGAGCTAAAGGAAATCAGCTTTTAAAACACACACACACATACACACAGAGGAAAATAATGAATCTGAAATAATTTCTTTACTCTGTTGGTCATACTTTGGCAAATATGTTTTTGCCTGAATTATGTCTAAAATTACTTCTAACAAAATTTAAATTGTTTATTCCCCTTTGACAGTATATTTTTTATTATATAGATAATATACAACTATTATATTATTGTGAAAGGTTAAATGAATACTTTCATTCCCACCCCTCTGAGCTCTTTCATTTTACACGCAATCATGCACTCTGTCTTCCCCTCCCTAAAAGGTAAGTGGCGACTGACTGTCAGAAGTTTTCCCCATATTTTTTGAATTTCCTTTCAGATTTACATACAAATGTAAATTCTTTGGAGATTTTAAAAAATAAATAGAAATAGAAATACCTCTTTTTGAAACTTTTTTTTTTTAATGTTTCTTGGAGATTGTTCCAAGTTAGTGCATATTCGAGTCTGCATAGTATTTCTTAGTGTGGGGTTATACCAGCTCACCTACTCATTCCTCCATTGATGGACATTGAGGTTGTCTCTTTTTTTTTCCTATCACAGTTAAACTTCAAAAAGGGGAATGTATTTCTAGCTGAAATTTCTATTCAGTCAAAGATGCCAATTTTGCTATCCTTTTCAAATTAATTAATTAATGCTAAATGACTTTTAATGCTTAAATAAATTTCTAGCATATGTTGTTTATCATAGGCTTCCCAAGTGGTGCAGTGGTAAAGAATCTGCCTGTCAATGCAGGGGGTGCAAGAGATGTATGCTTCATTCCTGGGTTGGGAAGATCCCCTGGAATTGGAAATGGCAACCCACTCCAGTGTTCTTGCCTGGAAGATTCCATGGACAGAGGAGCCTGGTGGGCTACAGTCCATGGGGTTGCAGAGATTGGACACGACTGAGCATGTGCACAGAGATTGTATACCTACTGTGTGCATGAGGCTTTAGCAAGACATAAACTTTACGCAAGTCTTAGTAAGAGATAGAGTAAATCCCATTTGGAACCTAGGCCTTTTCAGACAAAACTTTTAACTAATCTTGCTTTCTTTGTCACCAAAGTGTTCTCTAAAGTAATTAAAGGACATGGGCCTTTGCCATAAAGCTGATGGAGGCTACTTCATTATAACACAGTAATTTTCAGTTTAGGACTTTGCGCTACAATTGCAGTACAAGTTTGTGATTGACTTTTGGTGACGTGATTTCAAAGGACCTGTGGTTGTTTTTGCCTGGGGATTTCCAGCCTCTAAAGTATCCCTGATAAACCCTAGGCAGCCCCATCTTGAAAATGCCTAATGCTGCATCTCAGGGCTGGGGGACAGGACTCTGACAGCCCTGCCACAATGCCCAGCAGACTTTAGGGTGAGGGTGGCAGGCATGTCTGCTGGCTTCTCTCCAGGTCAGCCCAAAGTGACAGGACACCAACTCTGGGTGATGAAACTTGCTTGCAACTGGTGAGCAGTAGAGCAGGGACTTGAATTCAGGTTCTTTGACACCTGAGCCTGAGGATTTTAGTCACTAGGTTGTCCTGCAACTCTCACTACAACATTGCTGTCAGTACAAAAGGGATTCAGAGGAGGGAGTGTTTCCTATCGGCTAGGATTACCTGTAAGGGCTTTCAGGTAGGACCTGGGAATTAAATGATTTAGGTTTGGGCTATGAAGAAGAGGAAGGAAAAGGTATAAATAAAGATATGGGAAGGGAAAAGCAAAAAACAAAAGACAAACAACAGTCACAACCATAATAATAGCAATAAATTAACATTATAGATCATTTACTCTGGGCTGGGACCTTGCAAAGTGCTCCATAGGAAACATTTTATTTAATTCTTAATAAAGTCTGATGAGATAGGGACTTCCCTGGTGGTCCAGTGGTTAAGAACTCATCCTGCACTCTGTGGATATGAAGAAACTCAAAATGAGACAGATTTTTCTGAAATTTCTTTGCGAAAAGAGAAATTGTGCAGCCAGATCCTAAGCTCTAATATAAATACCAGATAAATAAATAAATCTATAAATAAATCTCTTTCTTAAAAAAGAAAATAATTCAATTTGCAGGGGATGGGGTTCCATTCCTGGTCAGGGAACTAAGATCCCATATGTCATGGAGCCTAAGGAGCTACTAAGCCTGGGAGTAGCAACTACTGAGTCCAGAGACTACAACTAGAGAGTCTGTGTGCTTCATGGAAAGGATCCCATGCGATACAACGAAGATCCTGCGTACAACAACTCAGACCCGACACAGCCAAATAAATATTTTAAAAATCCTGATGAGATACAATTCCTAGAGGGGTGGGATGGGGTGGGAGGTGGGAGGGAGGTTCAAGAGGGAGGAGACATACATATACATATGGCTGATTCATATTGATGTATGGCAGGAACCAACAGTATATTATAAAGCAATTATCCTCCAATTAAAAACAAATTAATTAAAAAAGCATTTTGTAATGGGGAAATGGAATTTAATGATATTAAGTAAGCTGTCCAAAGCCATGGAGCTGATAAAGAGGTGTAGCTTAGTAAGTGGACTGATGCAGGGACATACTGGATGGGAGGGGGACTCACGGTTGGGATGGGGGGAAGGAGTATAGGGACAGTCAGGGGAGGACCTTGAATGACCATGCCTGTAGGCAATGGGCAACCCTTGAACAAATTTTGAGTATTAGAGTCACATGATGAAAATGGATGTATAGAAAAATTCTTTCACTTTTATTCATTCACTCTCCCCACCTCTGATGAAAGATGGAAACCCTGGGTGCAACGATGTGGGTGGTAATTGCAAAGGATAAATTAAAGATAAGAAAGCCTGAACTGTGCAGCCATACACCTTCCATGCCTGTTTTGGGGGCCCTAAAATAGTCTAATGTATCTTGAATCCATGCTTAGGAACCCCAGGGCTCTGTTGAAAAGAATCTGAGTCCTGAAAGCAGAAGGACCTGGGTACACATCCTGGCTCTGCCACTCTCCAGCTTTGAGCAAATCTGCCTCTTGAATGACCAGTCTGTGGGATCCTGACTGGGAGAGCAGAAACCTGGTCTCTCTATGACTGACTGACTCATGGGTGCTGTAAGCATCTTTTGAATAACAGGTGAATGGATTTTTCTAAGGCTTCCTCTCCATCTACACAATGAGGATCATGAAACCTATTTCATAAAGTCCTGCCTCCTGTAAACCAAGGACTTGCAAACACGTAAGGCCTACACTGGAGAAAGAGGCCAGTGTTTTTGCTGCCATAGTATCCTGCTTTCCTGTGAGTTTTGCCACTGGGAACGGATAATAATTCCTTGTTTGTTGTTTCAAAAGGTAATTTATTTTTCTATTAAAGCAATGTGTGTTCATTTATAGAGAATTTGGAAAAATTCAGGGAAGTTAAAAATAGAAAATATTAATAGATTTTATAAGATAGTTGATATTGGTATTCCTGTTTTCACCAGTTTTCTTCTAGTCATTTATTTTTTCTCTCCATGTTTGTTTTATGTAATAAAACTGTGATCATACTAAATATAAAATTTGCTAACCTGTTTTTTTTCAAGTCCCATTTAATTATATGAACTTCCATAGCCCTTCAGTTCAGTTCAGTCACTCAGTTGTGTCCGACTCTTTGCGACCCCATGGACTGCAGCACGCCAGGCCTCCCTGTCCATCACCAACTCCCGGAGTCCACCCAAACCCATGTCCATTGAGTCGGTGATGCCATCCAACCATCTCATCCTCTGTCGTCCCCTTCTCCTCCTGCCCTCAATCTTTCCCAGCATCAGAGTCCTTTCAAATGAGTCAGCTCTTCGAATCAGGTGGCCAAAGTATTGGAGTTTCAGCTTCAACATAAGTCCTTCCAGTGAACACCCAGGACTAATCTCCTTTAGGATGGACTGGTTGGATCTCCTTGCACTCAAAGGGACTCTCCAAGGGAAGTCCAAGAGTCTTCTCCAATACCACAGTTCAGAAGCATCAATTCTTCTGCGCTCAGCTTTCTTTATAGTTAGCTTGCAGTTTTTCAGAATTCAAAGGACATGGCAATGAACCACCTCACTAATAGTGCCCTGAGGCTAGTTCCAGGCTGATAATATCAGTCATCCATGCAGTTTTTAAGCCAAAGATTTCTGTCTTCCACCCTGGGGACCCTGAGCAGTAGGTTTAAGTGGAGGGAGGTAGCTTCTAAGAAATTTTAAAAAGGCCCTCTAGGTGATCCTGATGGAGATGAAGGACCTCTAATTTTGAGTTTCCCAAGGCCTGGCCTTGTGTATGACTGGGGTCCCACGCCTGGGTACCTGGCACATAGTGGGTGATCATTCAACATGTTTTAATCCTGGTTCCTCTGTCTGTAACACTGACTCTTGGGAGAAAAATTATTGGGCTAAAATTTTAATTAAAAAAAATCTTGATGGATATGTTTATAGTGCCTTCTTAAGAAATCAATGCACATTTGTTTTTTCATTAAATAATTTTCTCAAGAGCAATATAGATCCATAATAGAATAATGATAAAATGCTGATAAATTAAAAAACACTCCATGCTTCATTCCTTTTTATGAATGAGTAATATTCTGTTGTATATATAAACCAGAACTTTCATTGCTATGTTGCTTCCTCTGGGGAAGGCTCCAATCCTCTACCTGCTGAACTCTTCTTCCTTTTTGAAAGCCTAGTTCAAATGTCCTTTCCTCCGCAGAACCTTTTCCTCTTTCCCCTTCAATATTTCCAAACTGGCCAGGATTAGTTATTCTCATCTTTGTGCTCCCACAATGTTTTATTTATACCTCTGTTTTAATACATCTTTGTGGGTTTGTTTTTTGTTATTTTGGCCACACCATATGGCTTGCTGGATTTTAGTTCCCTGACCAGGGACTGAACCGAGGCTCTGGCAGTGAAAGGGCTGAGTCCTAACCATTGGACCACCAAAGCATTCCTCATCATTGTGCTTTTTCAGTGAAATGCCTGTCAAACCATCTGGACTCCTATAACAAAATACCACAGACTGGGTCACTTGTAACAACGGACATTCATTTCTCATAGTTTTGGAGGCTGGAAGTCCAAGATCAGGGTGCCACCATGGTTGAGTGAGGGCCTTCTCCTGGGTGACTTCTCATTGTATCCTCACATGGTGGAAGGGAGGAAGGCAGCTCTCTGGGGCTTTTTTTTAAGGGCACCAATCCCATTCATAAGGGTTCCACCATCATGACCTAATTACTTCTCAAATACCCTACTTCATAACACCATCAGCTTGAGGGTTAGAATTCAATATATGAATTTTGGGGGGACTCAAGCGTTAAATCTATACTAATGTATATGAGTCTATCTTCACCGCAAGGTGGAGTTTCCCAGGGGCTGGGGAGGCTTATTATTTACCTTTTCATCCTCAGTATCTAGTATAATACATGCTGTAGGGTAGGGACTCCTGATATTTGACATCTTCAGGGACCTTCTATTCAGCATCACCAGCTGTAAATACATTTAACATCTTTTTTTGTTCTCCTCGGATGCTAAGCTGCATCTGTGATGATACATAGCAAACTCAGGTTGTCCTTTGTGAATGGGCTCTATTGGCTGGGGGGTTCCCAGGCCTTCTCAGCCCATTGTCAAACTCATGAGAAGGCACTGTGGGTGGGGTGGGATGGGACTATGTAGGCAGATGCAGTACTCAAACTCTGGCTCCACACTGTTACTTAGCTGAGTGGCTTTCTTCTCACCCCATTGGTCTTCCAAAGCCAAATGTATTTAATCACCTACAAGTACCACTTATTAACTGCCCCTAAAAACAATAATTAGGTACCACATTTTAATGAGAAGTGATCCATGTTACTATTGTTTCCTCCTCATAGTGACTCTCCCACTGCTGGTATTGTGACAGCTAAATAAAAAGGCCAGTAATATGTGGGTTTCTGTTTTTTGTTTTTTTACCTTGAGGAAACAAAGACTCCCCTGATGTAATGAGATACTAAGAATCTCAAAGGAGCTAAACAGAACAATATGGATTCTTTTTTTAAATATTATTATTATTATAAAGCCACAGAGAAGGAATTATTCAGCAATAATAAATGGGAGACTGGTTATTGTTAGAGCTTATATCCCATCACAGGGAGAGAAACAAAGCTGTTCAAGGCAACCTGTAAGGGGTGGGTGACCACAAATGCACACGAATTGTTAGAGTCAACACGGTCTCCCAAGTGAAGACAGACATTAAAAAACAACAGAAATGCTAATAAGAATTGGCCAATGCACCCTTTCAACAAAGCTGTCTAGTATTAAAACAACTTTCTAAAAACTTTTCTTTACTATGGCTTTCTTCTTTGAGCTACTTTAATTTATTTATATTTTTATGTAATTTTTAAAGGTTAATGTCCATTTACAGTGATTATAAAATATGTTGGCTATATTCCCCATGTTGTAGAAGACATCCTTGAGCCTATTTTACACCCAATAGTTTGTACCTCCTACTTCCCCGGCACTATATTGCCCACCCCCACTCATAACCACTAGTCTGTTCTTTCCATCTTGAGTCTGCTTCTTTTATGTTAAATTTAGTTTGCTGTATTTTTTTAGATTTTACATATAAGTGATATAATTTATAGTGTTTATTTTTGTCTGACTTATTTCACTTAGCATAATGCTCTTCAAGTCCATCCATGTAGCTGCAAATGACAAACTTTCATTCTTTTTTTATGGCTGAGTAGTTTTCCATTATATATTTATATTCATTCTATATATTCTTTATCCATTTATCTGTTGATGGACACTTAGGCTGTTTCCATGTCTTAGCTACTGTAAATAGAGCTTCACTGAACATTGGGATGCATGTATCTTTTTGAATTAGTGTTGTTTTCTTTCAGATATATATTGGGTCACATGATTGTTTTCATTGTGCCAAATTTTTTAAAAGTAGCAAACTGCTTACTAAAAAAGCATTCGGTCAAGTATTGCTCAGTACAATGTGACTTTAGGAACCCCCACTGAAAACCTGTCTACCCTAATTTCTCAGGAACTTATTTCTTGGTTGGAAGGTTTGGAATAGGTCAGCACCAAGATTCTAATTCACTGGCCTGAGGGGTACCCTCCCCTCCTCAAAGGGACCTCCCTGTGCTGTAGGTGGAAAAGGCCTCTTCCTAATTGCCATGGAATACTCAGGGTTACACAATGACCCTGTCACCATCTGATTGGCCTGGTGCCCAGGTGCACCATGGGAGAGAATTTGAGTGCTCTTGGCAGTTGAAATTGAGACCTTGACAGTTGTAACTGATGGATTACTGGGGCACTGTTCAGGAATGTCACACTACTGAGAGAAAAATCACCCAAAGTAAGGAGCTTTGCATGATAGATTGGACTGAACTTCAAGAATTGTCACTAGAAAGATGGTGTTTCCAAGGACAGGCCTTTGAACCCACCTGGTCCCTATCCCCTAAGAGGGTTCTGTGCCTTGTGAATGAGAGGATTATGAAATAAAACTGAAAAACATGACAAATCAAATATCATTTGGGGTTCCAGCTGCCTGAGGGAGTTGGGAACTAGTAAAGGAAATGTTTGCGTAGAGAGAGGTGTAAGGGCTGGAGATTAAGAGGCAGGTGATGAAGTAGAGGCAGGGGTGAGAACTGACCCAGCAGGGTCATTAGAGGTCACAGGTGGGTCAGTGCTCCCCCATGGGGCTCTGAGTTGGTTCTGAGCATCACATTGGCAGACCCTGCTCTGAGAGTTGTGGGGATTTTTCAGAATCAAAAGAAGCTTTTTAATTTTAAAGAGAGAATAACCCACATGAAAGATGGGACATACCAACAATACAGTTGACATTTTGAAAGTGTAGCAACAATAAGAGCACTAGGAGTTCAGAGGAAGGAGGGATTTCTGGGAAGGTGATTAGGGGAGCCTTAATAGAAAAGCTTTAAAAGAGAGACAACACTTAGGTAAGTTGGAGGAAGAAATAACTGGGAGCAAGAAACCTTCCTAAGAGCTGAGATGTACATTGAATCTAAGCATCTTTGAATAACTTGGTTTCCCACCTATTATAACTATACATTGTGCTTTCAGTTCAGTCGTTCATCATGTCTGACTCTTTGCAACCCCATGGACTGCAGCATGGCAGGCTTCCCTGCCCATCACCAACTCCCGGAGCTTGCTCAATGTCCATCACGTTGGTGATGCCATCCAACAATCTTGTTCTCTGTCATCCCCTTCTCCTCCCACCTTCAATCTTTCCCAGCATCAAGGTCTTTTCCAGTGAGTGGCTCTTTGCATCAGGTGGCCAAAGTATTGGAGTTTCAGCATCAATCCTTCCAATGAATATTCAGGACTGATTTCCTTTAGGATGGACTGGTTGGATCTCCTTGCAGTCCAAGGGACTCTCAAGAGTCTTCTCCAGTACCACAGTTCAAAAACATCAATTCTTCTCAACTTTCTTTATAGTCCAACTCCCACATTCATAGATGACTACTGGAAAAACCATAGTTTTGAGTAGACGGACCTTTGTTGATAAAATAATGTCTCTGCTTTCTAATATGCTGTCTAGGTTCGTCATAGCTTTTCTTCCAAGAAGCAAGCATCTTTTAATTTCATGCCTGCAGTCACTGCTGTGATTTTGGAGGCCCCCCCCCCCCACCAAATAAAGTCTATCATGATTTCCATTGTTTCCCCATCTATTTGCCATGAAGTGATGGAGCCAGATGCTATGATCTTAGTTTTCTGAATGTTGAGTTTTAAGACAATTTTTTCACTCTCCCCTTTCACTTTCATCAAGAGGCTCTTTAGTTCTTTGCTTTCTGCCATAAGAGTGGATTTACTTACTTTGGATTTTTCAGTGTCTTCTCCATCTTTCTAAATGTTATTACTATGGGTCCTGAGTAACTGGAGAGACTCATAATTCACAAGAGTGCACTTTACTATCTGAGATGAATACCTTTACTTGGTTCATGTTTGGTTCTTAGTATAGGTACAGAATCCTGTAAAATGGAATATACAAAATAATTATAAAGTTAAGAGAATTTTCAGATAGGTGCTCACCCCAACACTTAGCCCCACTGGACAATTAAGATCAATACAGGGTGCACTGGAGAATGGATACTGTAGGCAGGCTAACTCTGTTCTGTTCAACCCAGGAGAAGTGTTTACTATGCAATGAAAATAACTTTCACTCAATGCCATCATTTCCCTTTGGCACCTAGTGAAGTTGGGTAAGAAGGAGGGGCCAGGTACGTCACTTGACAGATGCTCTGTTTGCATTCAGCTCATCTGGGTAGCCGTGTTGTCCTGTCTCCTGAATTATCCCCAGTGGCTGTCAGTGCCACATGAACTCACTGTTCTTTGCCAATCTTTCGGTTCCCTTGAAGGAGCAGATGGACAGAAGCCTGCTCCCTACTGCAAGCTCTGACGTAATAGTGCGCCCCTCTTGGCTATGCTTCTAAATCTGGAGTTTTAGCAGCTAAACACCAGAGATGCTGCTGGTGGATAGTTTTGAATTTTGGCTTCATGTTTGGTTCAAATGTCATTTTTGAAAAGAAAATAATTCTTTGGTGTTGTTATTTACAATACCACTACTACCATTCCAACTCTACCATTCCCTATTAATGATCAGTCCCAAGCTGATACTGTTAGTTTATTAACACCAATGACACTGCCAATATTCAAGTTATGTTCACTTTCATATTCTTCTTTCCTTCCTTTCCTCTTCCTTTCTTTTTTTAATTTTTACTTTTGTTTTTTAAACAGTCCACAGGAACATCATAACTGCATTCTCCTGGGCATTTTCCTGTGATCACCGAGCCAGAGGGGAGTACATCTCTATGACGTCAAGACTTTTAGAGGTAGGTGTGGTCTGTCAGCTGGATTTCCTGGCCCTGGCTCAGTGATAAAGAATCTGTGTCTGCAGGAGACTTGCAGGAGACATGAGTTCAATTCCTGGGTCAGGAAGATCCCCTGGAGTAGGAAATGACAGCCTACTATAGTATTCTTGCCTGGGAAATCCCATGGACAGTGGAGCCTGGCAGGCTATAGTCCATGGGGTCACAGAAGCATTGGACATGATTTAGTGACTAAACAAAACCAATCAAATGAACTGTAGGTGTTAGAAGGATCTTTGCTTTTTTTACTCTAGTTGCTCTGTGACCTAACTTTTCACTTCCCCCCCAACTTTACCGCCCTTCAGACTTCTACATCCATTGTCTGATGGTCAAATGTGGAACCTGGGGGGTCAGAGAAGAATTAAACCCTTTTCTCCCCAATGTCCTTCTTCTTCAGGGAGACCATCAAAAAAGCCAATGGAGAACTGTGTCCTAGGAATAACGTCAGACTTTATGAAAATCATGGGGATCAAGGACTTTAAGGAGGGTGACTGCTGATTTCTCTGGCACTCTTTTTCCTTCAGGACTTTTAGGAGATGGACTGAGTAGTATGTGCAGTTGTGTCTGCCAGGACATAGAGACTACAGCCACAAGCTACAAGCTCTGTAGAGAACCATTGACTGGGGAATTGGTTGTTAAAATATTAAGTGAAACAGGCAGTTGAACATGCAGTGAGTTCACTTACAAAAGGAGGAATATGTGTAGGTAAAAGATCTGAAATAAAATGAAGTATTCACAGCTGCATGTGAAATTATAGTTGATAGTTTTCTTCTTTGTTTTTTAACATTTGCCAACCCACAAAGAGCGTGGTAATTTTTATCAATAGAGGGTTAAAGAAAAAGCCTTTAAGAAGAAATAATGTAGAGGTAGGAATTGTGCTTCTTTCATTTCATCCTTGTGGTTAATGAATCCTACAGTGGACATCTAGTCTTGCACCTGGGTTGTGATTTATCAGTGTGGAGTCTGGAGCCTGCTCTAGTGCTCCTGGGGCAGCAGAAATCAGGATATCTTGGAGACCTGGAAATGAATCCCTAACTTATGGAGTCCAGGGGCTTGTCATGGTAATCAAGTTAGTTAGCCCTCTTGCTCATTTCAGTAACAGGATCATAAAGTTTCAGACCTAGGAGGATCTTGAGGAATCAGCTATTTGGTTTTTTTTTTTTCATTTTTGTGGCAGAACCAGGATGAGAGTTTGATAGTAATAATGTCTACGCTTTAGTAATCATGTACCAGGAATGATACTAAGTACTTTACATAGATTACTCTTTAATCACAGCATCAAAGTAAGCATTATCCCTACCTTGATTTATAGACAAAGAAGCTGAGGCATATAGATTACTCCAAATTATCCAGTTAGAGTCCATGGCTGGTTTTGAACTCAAGTTTGTCTGGTTCTAAAATGGGCTCTTACTAGGCACAGTTCTGTCTCTTTATTTGTAGGATGAGCTACCGGATTCCCAGTCTTAGATCTTTACCTCTTGTCTCCACATAGAAAATGCAAGGTCTGTTTTAACCTGTGTGGAGCAGATCAACCCCCAAAAGGACATTGTCCTTGCTGCGGTAGCCTGTATGGTCACAAAGAAGCTCACTCTGTAGTTTAAAGGCCCATGTTTGCTATTCTTCAAAGCAGTGTGGCCTCAGGCCTTCAGCCTGAGCTCAGACTTGCTTTCCTTTACTCACGCACTTCCCTTTCATTGTGAGAGCTCCCATTCACAGATGGTGGCAGTGACCAGCCAGAGTGAGGGTGTGGTGACCAGGAGATAGTCACCAGTGCCCCAGCTGGAAGGAGGGAGCTGGGAGAGAAGTCTTAAGGCTTCTTAAGGCTGTAGCACCCTGAGGCCTCTGCTGGTGGTGACTCAGGCCACCCCCTCCTGACCCCTTCTGTTCTCCGACTGTGGGAAGACTGAACTGACCCGGTCTTTGAAAGAAGAGAGACTTGAGGGGGAAGAAATATCTTCTCTTTTAGAGGAAAGTAAAATAGTCTCAGATCATGAATGGGATCAACCTGAGAGTAAGTTCTCTATTTCACATATGGTAATGTACATGTCGGAGAAGGCAATGGCACCCAACTCCAGTACTCTTGCCTGGAAAATCCCATCAATGGAGGAGCCTGGTAGGCTGCAGTCCATGGGGTCGCTGAGAGTCGGACACGACTGAGCGACTTCACTTTCACTTTTCACTTTCATGCATTGGAGAAGGAAATGGCAACCCACTCCAAGTTCTTGCCTGGAGAATCCCAGGGATGGTGGAGCCTGATGGACTGCCATCTATGGGGTCGCACAGAGTCGGACACAACTGAAGCGACTTAGCAGCAGCAGCAGCAGCAATGTATATGTTTCAGTGTTAGGAGGGATAGGGTGGGGAGAGAGGGAGGAGGGGATTCAGGATGGAGGGGACACATGTATACCTATGGCTGATTCAAACTGATGTATGGCAAAAACCATCACAATATTGTAATTATCCTCCAATTAAAATAAATTAATTAATTAAAAAAGAATCCCAGTAAGTTCTCTGTTTTTCAGCCTGGCCAGAGGGGCCCCGTCAGCCACAGTCTTCAAACTAAGGGTGACGGTATGTGTTGTAGCAGCTGAAGACTTTTCCAGAGATTAAAACACAATAACATATGGGTAAAACCCCAACTGCACTAAATATAATTAAACCTTTCTTTGATGATTCAGAAGGCGTTTAGGATACTGTAGTGCCTGAGGGTCACCATTATGCTGATCATCATCCTTGATGAGGCAGGCAGCTGAATAAAAAGGCCAGTTTTAAAGTTAAGAGGCCTCACTCCCACTCTGCCTACCTGGGTGGGCTTGGGCAGATGACTTGACTCCTTGAGCTTCACAGTCCCCTCAAGATAGGGATGGTAGCATTGCATGGTCGTGGTGTCATAGTAGAAACCTTGTGCACAGAGAATCTTGCTGTCATTGTTATCATTTCTAGTACGCTACCAGGACATCCACCTGCTTGCCAAAAGAGAAGTGATATTTAGTCAAGGGCCAGTAAAAAACATTTAGTGTTTTTAAACTGTAACAGTGGTACATACTTTGAAATTAAAAATGAAAAAGTTACAATATCACAGAAGAGAACTTATTAAATATAAAAGTCCCCTTCTACCCTCATTATCTCAGTCTTCCCTGGGGTTCAGCCTAATGTAACTTTGTGTGTGGGTGCATTAGGTTTAAATTACACTAGTCATTATTGTTCTATGTCTTTTTTTTTTTGTCACTTAGCATATTTTGGAGATCTTTTAATTCTTTTTTACAGCTGCATATCCATGGCCTTTCATAATATAGATGAGTTTTTTGTTTGTTTGTTTGTTTAACCATTACCTTGTTGATGAACATTCGGTTATTTCTAGTTTTTCTATGGCCAACAATGGGGCAGTGAGTACAAGATGACAAGTTTATGGACCAATTCAGTTGTGGCCACCCAGTAATTTTTTATTGTCTCAGATTGTTTTAACCCATACTTCCTAAAACATATTCTTCTTGATCTATATGTGCCCCAAAAGAGATAGCGTCAAATGTTAATGAAGCAAGTGATCTTCTCTGGTGGTTTGGTGATTTCTAAATAAATTTATACATTTGTGCAGTTATCACCGCAACCAAGATTTACAGCATTCATGTTACCCCCAAAGTTTCCTTTTGTACGTCCCTGAGATACACATCTGCTCCAGCTCTAGAACTGATCTGATTTCTAGCTCTAAAATTTTGCCTTTATCTGGAAATTTCATATGAATAAAATCACAGTATGTCGCCTTTTGTATCCGGAGTCTTTCACGTAGCAAACTATTTTTCTGAGGTTCGCGCGTGCTGATGGACCTATCAGTTAACACTGCGTAGTGTTCCATTACCCATAGGTGGACTCATTTCGTTTGTTCATTTGAACTGTTTCAGCTGGAGGCTATTTTCAGTATTTGCCTGTCACAAAAAAATGATACTGTGAATATTTGCATATAAGTTTTTGTAGGGACATACATTTTTATTTCTCTTGGGTGAATACCTATGAGTGGAATCATAGGGTCTTATGATAGGTATATGTTTAACTTAAAAAAAAAAAAAACTGCCAAATTATTCCTCAAAGTGCTTATTTCATTTTACATTTCTACCAGCAATATATGAGGGTTCCTGTTTCTCCACTTCCTCATTAACACTTGGTATTGTCAATCTTCTTTATTATAGCTCATCTAATGGTTGTGCAATGGTAGCACAGTGTCATTTTAACTTGCATTTTCCTAATAATTAATGATGCTGGGCACAACTAATGATGTTGGGCACAGTAAAGCCATTCTTATATGTTCCATGGTAAAATGTTTAATTAAATCTTTTGTCCATTTTTTAAAAAGCCAGGCCGTTTGTTTTTTATTACTGTAATCTTTTATAGATTCTGACTATAAACCATATATATATTTATATATAATATGATTTACAAATATTTTCTCCCAACTATGACTTATCTTTTCATGGTTTTTAGTTGTAACTTTTTTTCTAGATGTGACTTTCGAAGAACAAAAATATTTAATGTTGATGAAGTCTGAATTAGTCAACTTTTTCTATTATGGATTATGCTTTGGGTGTCATATCTAAGATATCTTTGCTTAACTTCCACTCACATAGATTTTATCTTCTGTTTTTTTCTAGAAGTTTGGTTAAAAAAAAACAAGGTGATTTTATAAGTTATTTAAAAGATAAGGTGAAGCTAATGTTCTATAAGCCCTTCCTAGGGTGAAATCAATGGGCCGATGGAGTTAAGTCTATATAGGGATCTTTCCTACATTTTCAGGACTGCCTTTCAAAGGTTGGTTATATTGTGTACCCACAGAAGCAGCTAAGTGTTCCTTATTACTGATCCCTCAAAATCTTTTCCCAAGGAGAAAATGAGATCATGCTCATTTAAAGGGATCTGGAAAGGTTTTACTTTGAGGAGGTCATATTTATTTCCTATACCATAACTAAAATGTTCTTGGTGTGTTATTTCATTTAGCAAGTATAGGCCAATATCTTTCAAAACCAAAGCAGGAAAGAGTCATTTCCTATTACTAATGGTTTTGACATGGGCTTAGTTTCACTTGCTTCTCTTTATTCCTGTGCTGTGCTTAGTTGCTCAATTGTGTCCGACTCTTTGCGACCCCATGCACTACAGCCCGCCAGGGTCCTCTGTCCATGGGATTCTCCAGGCAAGAATACTGGGGTGGGCTGCCATGCCTTCCTCCATCTCTTTATTCCTCGTAACTCATTTTATTTCTCTAATAATGAGACATTCTGTAATGTATTAGACGTTGAAAAGTTATTTGAACTTGTGTGTGTGTGTGTTTGTGTACATGTGCACAATCAAGGGTTACATTGCTCTTGATTATTGGGGGAACTTACACCTCATTTCTTTCAAATCTTCATTGATCATAGCATATACAGGTCCTCATTCCTTATTTGAAACACTCAAAGTCAAAAATGGTTTCAAATGTGTAGGTTTTTAAACTTTAGAGAGACACTACAATGAATATTCTGAATGAATCTAATTTTTCCAGAGTCAAGATGACTAATATTTCCTAATATGGACATATTCATATTTTGAAACATACTGAATATTTACAATATGTGAAATAATAAAGCCCATAAGAAGTGTCAATCAGTTCAGATTTTCTACCATTTGAGTTCAGTTCTGGGGGCAAATGAGTTGTAAAACCTTTCCATTTAGAGCATTTTTGGATCCTGAACTGAGAGTAAGGGCTAGTGGATTCATACTGCCTTTCTTAGGAGCACACTACAAGCTGCTCCTTGTGGGCTGCCGAGATCCTTAGTCTCAGTTGCCGAGTTCCTTGGTCTCAGTTGATCACTGCTGCCTCTGCATTTTCAATTGCTATGAGTGGCTGTCGCATTCCAGTAGACACAGTGAAGCATCGACTTTGGCGAGTCTTAGTGAGGCTTTCAGCTTGAAGGAGTTTTCTAAATGAACATTTTAAAGAGAGATCATTTCCACCATATACAGTGCTACGGTTTAGATTGCTTTCTAGGGAGAAGGTGTTTTACCATTTAAAATCAATATACGCTTAAAAAAAATACTTCCTCATCCTCACTAATTTTAGGCACTAATTCTATCTGCCTCATGGCACAGGCTGTCAGAGGCAGATGCCCAATAAAGATCTGTTATCTAGGGGGCCTGGATTCCTCGCTTGGGGTGAAATTATATCCTATAAAATGGAATTGAATCAAGCTGTGATATATTTGAATCCCATTGAGAGCTAGATTATATGGTCAATGGCAGCTCAGAGGCACGTTTTAATCACTGAGCACTGTGGTGCTGACCTGACGGCACTTGTGGAAACCATTGGCCCACGTTCCTGGGGAAAGAGAGAGCCTCCTTGGTACCCAGAACTTCTTTTTTCATGAAAAGGAAGCAGCTTAGCAATTCGTCTAATGGCGCTTTATGGAAAAATTACAGTGGTAGTACACACTCGTCTTAAAATATTTACACAAGTAATTATATAGAAAGGTTTCCTAAGCATATAGAATGAAAATGCAAAAGCCCTTCCATGCTGCATTCCTATCCCATTCCTGCCACCCTCTTTAAGTGGTTGCCACTGATCATAATTAAGTGTGTGTCGCTCTAGACCTTTTCCTTTCTAGCCATGTACGGGCACACACGAATACTCTTGCACAGTCACATTTAGAAACAAATTTACTCTTCAAATTGTCTTGTCACTTGCTTTTCTTAATTATCTATCAAGACATCTTTCCATGACACTACTATCCTTTTGATGGCTGCAGAGCATTACCAAGAATATATTTAACTGGTCCAATAGTGAAAAGCATGTAGGCAATCTTTTGGGGATGTTGCAAACTGTTTTAGTGAAATTTCTTATTTGTATATTTTTGTACACACATATATTTTTATAAAGTAGATGGTTATGGTTCTTGGTTATCTCCAAGGTCTCCCTCATTGCTTTAAGCCTGAATTTCAGCATTCTCCCCTGTCCATCTACTGTTTATCTAGAAATTCATTGGAGCACTGCTTTGCCATTGGGCAAAGTTGTCTTTGCTGGACACATGGGTGTCTCTTGGAGGGAGCATGGAGAGTTTCAAAGAGGAGGATTATGTATGTTACAACTTCTGATACTTCTGATTTTGCCTCCTAGCTTAAAGTCATTTAAAAAAATTTCCTCCCAAGTATAGGACAGTTTAGATAAAATAAAAGCTTGCCTTCAACTGTGTAAATTGTTATAAACTATTCACGGAGCTCTTGATAATGTCTCCTGAAATATAAAATTTTTCGAAGTAAAAATTTTTTCCCCCATGCATTTCCTCTAGTCACCTCTCGTCTCAGTTCAGCTCAGTTCAGTCACGCAATCGTGTCCGACTCTTTGCGACCCCATGGACTACAGCACACAGGCTTCCCTGTCCATCACCAACTCCCGGAGTTTACTCAAACTCATATCCATTTAGTCAGTGATACTATCCAACCATCTCATCCTCTGTCATCCCTTTCTCCTCAAGCTTTCAATCTTTCCAAGCTTCAGGGTCTTTTTAAATGAGTCAGCTCTTTGTATCAGAAGGCCAAAGTACAGGAGTTTCAGCTTCAACATCAGTCCTTCCAATGAACACCCAGGACTGATTTCCTTTAGGATGGATTGGTTGGATCTCCTTGCAGTCCAAGGGACTCTCAAGAGTCTTCTCCAACACCACACTTCAAAAGCATCAATTCTTTGGTGCTCAGCTTTCTTTATAGTCCAACTCTCACATCCACACATGACCACTGGAAAAACCATAGCTTTGACTAGTTGGACCTTTGTTGACAAAGTAATGTCTCTGCTTTTCAATATGCTGTTTAGTTTGGTCATAACTCTCCTTCCAAGGAGTAAGCATCTTTTCATTTCATGGCCGCGGTCACCATCTGCAGTGATTTGGGAGCCCCCCAAATAAAGTCTGCCACTGTTTCCACTGTTTCCCCATCTATTTGCCATGAAGTGATGGGACCAGATGCCATGATCTTTGTTTTCCGAATGTTGAGTTTTAAGCCAACTTTTTCACTCTCCTCTTTCACTTTCATCAAGAGGCTCTTCAGTTCTTCTTCCCTTTCTGTCATAAGGGTGGTGTCAATTGCATATCTGAGGTAATTGATATTTCTCCCGGCAATTTGATTCCAGCTTGTGCTTCATCCAGCCCAGCATTTCTCATCATTTACTCTGCATATAAGTTAAATAAGCAGGGTGACAATATACAGCCTTGATGTACTCCTTTTCCTATTTGGAACCCGTCTGTTGTTCCATGTCCAGTTCTAACTGTTGCTTCCTGACCTGCATACGGGTTTCTCAAGAGGCAGGTCAGGTGGTCTGGTATGCCCATCTCTTTCAGAATTTTCAACAGTTGATTGTGATCCACACAGTCAAAGGCTTTGGCATAGTCAATAAAAGCAGAAATAGATGTTTTTCTGGAACTCTCTTGCTTTTTCGATGATCCAACGGATGTTGGCAATTTGATCTCTGGTTCCTCTGCCTTTTCTAAAATCAGCTGGAACATCTGGAAGTTCCTGGTTCATGTATTATTGAAGCCTGGCTTGGAGAATTTTGAGCATTACTTTAGAGCGTGTGAGATGAGTGCAATTGTATGATAGTTTGAACATTCTTTGGCATTGCCTTTCTTTGGGATTGGAATGAAAACTGACCTTTTCAGTCCCGTGGCCACTGCTGAGTTTTCCAAATTTGCTGGCATATAGAGTACTGCACTTTCACAGCATCATCTTTTAGGATTTGAAATAGCTCAACTGGAATTCCATCACCTCCACTAGTTTTGTTCATAGTGATGCTATCTAAGGCCCACTTAACTTCACATTCCAGGATGTCTGGCTCTAGGTGAATGATCAAACTATTGTGATTATCTGGGTCATGAAGATCTCTTTTTGTACAGCTCTTCTGTGTATTCTTGCCACCTTTTCTTAATATCTTCTGCTTCTGTTAGGTCCATACCATTTCTGTCCTTTATTGAGCCCATCTTTGCATGAAATGTTCCCTTGGTATCTCTAATTTTCATGAAGAGATCTCTGCTGCTGCTGCTGCTAAGTTGCTTCAGTTGTGTCCAACTCTGTGCGACCCCATAGACAGCAGCCCACCAGGCTCCACCATCCCTGGGACTCTCCAGGCAAGAATACTGGAGTGGGTTGCTATTTCCTTCTCCAATGCATGAAAGTAAAAGGGAAAGTGAAGTCACTCAGTCGTGTCTAACTCTTAGCGACCCCACGGACTGCAGCCTACCAGGCTCCTCCGACCATGGAATTTTCCAGGCAAGAGTAATGGAGTGGGGTGCCATTGCCTTCTCCAGAAGCGATCTCTAGTCTTTCCTATTTTATTGTTTTCCTCTATTTCTTTGCACTGATCACTGAGGAAGGCTTTCTTATCTCTCCTTGCTATTCTTGGGAACTCTGCATTCAAACTGATGTATCTTTCCTTTTCTGCTTTGTTTTTCACTTCTCTTCTTTTCACAGCTATTTGTAAGGCCTCTTCAGACAGCCATTTTGCTTTTTTGCATTTCCTTTCTTGGGAATGGTCTTCATCCCTGTCTCCTGTACAATGTCACGAATCTCCATCTGTAGTTCATCAGGCACTCTGTCTATCAGATCTAGTTCCTTTAATCTATTTCTCACTTCCATTGTATAATCGTTAGGGATTTGATTTTGGTCATATCTGAATGGTCTGGTGGTTTTCCCTACTTTCTTCAATTTAAGTCTGAATTTGGCAATAAGGTGTTCATGATTTGAGCCACAGTAAGCTCCTGGTCTTGTTTTTGCTTACTGTATATAGCTTCTTCATCTTTGGCTGCAAAGAATATAATCAACCTGATTTCAGTGTTGATCATTTGGTTATATCCATGTGTAGTCTTCTCTTGTGATATTGGAAGAGGGTGTTTGCTATGACCTGTGCGTTCTCTTGGCAGAACTCTGTTAGCCTTTGCCCTGCTTCATTCTGTACTCCAAGGCCAAATTTGCCTGTTACTCCAGGTGTTTCTTCACTTTCTACTTTTGCATTCCAGTCCCCTATAATGAAAAGGACATCTCTTTTGGGTGTTAGTTCTAGAAGATCTTGTAGGTCTTCATAGAGCTGTTCAACTTCAGCTTCTTCAGCATTATTGGTCAGGGCATAGACTGGGATTACTGTGAAATTGAATGGTTTGCCTTGGAAACGAACAGAGATCATTCTGTCATTTTTGAGATTGCATCCAAGTACTGCATTTCAGACTCTTTGGTTGACTGTGATAGCTACTCCATTTCTTCTAAGGGATTCTTGCCCACAGTAGTAGATATAATGGTCATCTGAGTTAAATTCACCCATTCCAGTCCATTTTAGTTCCCTGATTCCTAAAATATTGATGTTCACTCTTGCCATCTCTTGTTTTACCACTTCCAATTCACCTTGATTTATGGGCTTAACATTCCAGGTTCCTATGCAATATTGCTCTTTACAGCACTGGGCCTTGCTTCCATCACCAGTCTCATCCACAACTGGGTGTTGTTTTTGCTTTGGCTCTGTCTCTTCATTCTTTCTGGAGTTATTTCTCCATTGATCTCCATTAGCATATTGGGCACCTACTGACCCGGGTGAGGAGCTACTCCATGCCCAAGGTCAGGGTCGGCAGCAGAGAGAAGCTACCCCATGCCTTTGACTGTGTGGATCACAGTCAACTGTGGAAAATTCTGAAAGAGATGGGCATACCAGACCACCTGACCTGCCTCTTGAGAAACCCGTATGCAGGTCAGGAAGCAACAGTTAGAACTGGACATGGAACAACAGACGGGTTCCAAATAGGAAAAGGAGTACATCAAGGCTGTATATTGTCACCCTGCTTATTTAACTTATATGCAGAGTAAA
>NW_011494939.1:3553245-3586457 GCF_000754665.1 Bison bison bison
AATTAAAAGACGCTTACTCCTTGGAAGGAAAGTTATGACCCAACCTAGACAGCATATTAAAAAGCAGAGCCATTACTCTGTCAACAAAGGTCCGTCTAGTCAAGGCTATGGTTTTTCCAGTGGTCATGTATGGATGTGTGAGTTGGACTATAAAGAAAGCTAAGCACCGAAGAATTGATGCTTTTGAAGTGTGGTGTTGGAGAAGACTCTTGAGAGTCCCTTGGACTGCAAGGAGATCCAGCCAGTTCATCCTAAAGGAAATCAGTCCTGGGTGTTCATTGGAAGGACTGATGTTGAAGCTGAAACTCAAATACTTTGGCTACCTGATGGGAAGAGCTGACTCATTTGAGAAGACCATGATGCTGGGAAAGATTTAGGGCAGAAGGAGAAGGGGATGACAGAGGATGAGATGATTGGATGGCATCACTGACTCAATGGACATGGGTTTGGGTGAACTCCGGGAGTTGGTGATGGACAGGAACGTCTGGTGTGCTGCGGTTCATGGGGTGGCAAAGAGTTGGACACGACTGAGCATCTGAACTGAACTGAGCTGAACCGACCTGGGGAGTTCATCTTTCAGTGTCCTATCTTTTGCCTTTTCATACTGTTCATGGTGGTCTCAAGGCAAGGATACTGAAGTGGTTTTGCCATTCCCTTTTCCAATGGACCACATTTTGTCAGAACTCTCCACCATGACCTGTCCATCTTGGGTGGCCCTACACGGCATGGCTCATAGTTTCATTGAGTTAGACAAGGCTGTGGTCCATGTGATTAGGTTGGTTAGTTTTCTGTGATTGTGGTTTTCAGTCTACACTTTGCTGGAGCAGCCGTGAAGAGATATCCCATGTCCAAGATCAGAGAAATCCCAGTAAGATGGTAAGCATTGGAGCAGCTGTGAGGAGATACCCCACATCCAAGGGCAAAGGAGAAGCTCTGGCAAGATGGTAGGAGGGGCGAATGTCTAGACAGATATTTTATATCTATCGACACAAATTTACTTCAGATTACAGTCAAAGGGAGCAGGTAGATAAACTTAAAAAGTTTTTAGCACTTTAGGCAAGGTCAAAGCAGACTGATTTGTTTAGGAGAAAACTTTTAATCTTGGTCTCATTAGTTTTATGTTCTAAATACTGAGTTTATTATCCTGGACAAGAGTTCCTGATTGTTAACAAACCAGCCAGCCTTCAGAGCTCTGCCTTAAAATATTTTAGCAGCATTTGAATCCGGTGGTTGGCTTCTGAGGGTGCTGTGACTATGCTGGGGACCTCCCCATGATGGTCCAGAAGTGAGTCAGAGCCAATGGCCAGGAGGTAGAGGGGGGGGGGGGAGGGGCTGAAGCACCAGGAAACCAAGCACAAACACCCCAGGCTCCAGGCAGGTAAGCAACATGTGTCCATGTCCAGATTAGCTTAAAGGGTCAAAGGTTTATGGGAAAAATATACTCCCAACATTTAACTCAACCAATGAAACAACTAAGAGAACTCAAGTCCCTCTCAAGCAATAGAAAACCTGGGTACTTCTGTGTGACCAAAAAAACCTTTCAGGTTGGTCACGGGCCGCGCGTCGGGCGCGTACGCACGCACGCACTTACGCTCAGGGGGCAAGCGCCGAGTTCCGGGCGCCCGGGGTCGACAAAAAAAAAAAAAAAAAAACCTTTCAGGTTATAATAAAGCTTCTAGCTGATTTTATGTCATAATGTTTGAAAAATGATCCATAAGAAGAAGGATTTTCTTTCAGTGAACACTTCGTTATTCCTCTTTCTACATGATGTGATATTTTATTAATTGATGATTTCCCTGAGTTTTTTGATATATAATGAAAGTCTCTCAATCATGTCTGACTCTTTGCAACCCCATGGTCTGTAGCCCACTGGGTTCCTCTGTTCATGAAATCTCCAGGCAAGAATACTGGAGGGGGTTGCCATTTCCTACTCCAGTGGATCTTTCCAGCCCAGGGATCAAACCAGCGTCTCTTGCATCTTCTGCATTGGCAGGCAGACTTTTTACCTCTACCGCCACCTGGGAAGCCTGGGCCAGAGTCTAGAAGAAAGAAAAGGGATACTGGAAGTGACCACTCATTTGACATCGGCATGAATTGTGCAGCTTCCTGCCGTGAGTGGGGAAACATGGTGGGTGCTGTGAGCAAGACTGGGGTCCAGGGACCTGTGTGCCCAGGGGGTGGAGCTTGCTTGATGATGGAGATCCTGGGGTTGCTGTAGCAACAGAATGAAGTTCAGATTGAGGACAGGGTGAGAAGGGGTAGGGACAGTGCTTAGGAGACCAGAGCCATCATCAGACACCCTCTTTTAACTTCGAATCTCTTTCCTTGTCCCACTGCCCCTCTCACCAGCACTTCTCAGAGACATGCTCTGGCCCCACAGTCTCCTCTTTTATCCTTCTGGTCACCTCTTAACCTGTTCACGAAGGCTCCCAACACCTCCCATTCCAGGCCCTCAATACAGGGTTTTATTTTTAATTTTTTTCCAATGAAAGGTAGAGTACATGGTCTCTGCAGAATATTAAGACAGTACAGGAGGTATTAAAAAGCAAAGAAGATCATTCATAATCCCACCACTCTATTTCAAACACTGCTACCATTTTTTATTATTCCCTTCCAGTCTTCTCCATGTATTTTAACTGAGTTGAGAAGAGACCAAATGAGTCATTATAGGCTCTGTTTTTGCACATACAGAGAATTGGCTCCAGCATCTGTCCCTGCATTAATCACCAGGGTTGATTTGGCTGATCTAATTGGCTAGACCCCTTCCTCCCTCACTGCTCCCTGGGTGTTTCTCCATATGGAGTAATTTAATTAGACAGAGATAAAACTTCTCATTCATTCATTCAACAAATATTTATTAGTTGTCTGCCATGTGCACTGTGTTAGTTGCTGAAGGATGGAGCAGTGAAGCAGACAGACATTTATCATCTCCTCATATTTGAACAGTGTCATCTGCAGAGGGACTTGACTTCCTCCTACGGTAACAGGGACTGCATTCACCTGCTAGATCTTCAGACAAGCTTTCAATTCCATTTGTATAACTTTCTCACTTGATAACTCCTCCAACATTAAAAACTCTTCAGAATTGTTACTCTCAATGGCTGATGTTAAATACTCAGTTTTTCTTTTTCTCTTTCCCCATAACAATGCTGCTAGAAATATTTTTGAAACTAAGCTTGGTCCATATTTATTTTGTACTATTTTCCTGGAACTGATTCCTAGAGGAGGAATGTATCCGGTAAAAGATCTGAGCCTTTTTAAGGCACTTACATACCTTTTGCCAAATTGCTTTTCAGAAAGCACCTACTAATTCACCTGAGAGAGGGTTCATTTGTTTATATGAGTTGGATGAACCAATATGAAATGTTGAAGACAAGATGGAAAAAGGTCCCTGAGACGCAGTGTTGGTGAGATCTGGAGAAGGTGCTAGGAGGTAGTTATGTAAAGGGAGAGAGAAAACTGTCCTGTTGGGACAGGAGTTAAGGAGGGTGCAGCTACAAGGAGTGTTTATGTATGTACTGAGAGAGTGGGATCTGATAGCCTCCATCTTCTTCACATGCCAGGAGGCAAGATCATCTTGGGGAAGATGACTGACATCTTAGGGGAGAATGAGGGGGTTCGGAAGGGCCATGTAGCAAGGGGAACACCAGCTACAAGGTACAAATGACCAGATAATGTAATGTCACATTTTGTTTATGATTGTAAGTGAAAACTTGATCATTGATACTAAGACCCTGTTTACCAGAGTATAGTGAAATGGAGGATTGGCAATTATTTGATTAATTGATGAATGTTCCAAATTAGAAACACCAGGTCGGAGTATGTTTCTGACCTAAATTATACAGTGCAGTTGTCTGCAGTGATCACATTAACTAGCTGATTGCCAAATCACTATTTCTCCCTGTCCCCTGTGGACATAGCTTAAAGAACTAATAAGTGAACTGGACTCTGCCCCAATCTATTTTGGGATAATTGATGTCTTTGTATTCGTATCCCAGCAGCTTGGTATTAAACACTGAAGCTTTGTGGAGATGATGTCAGGAGGCGATTTACTACTTCAAAAAGTGGTCTTTTGTAAAGCTTATCAATCAGAAGTTTGAAGGAAATTTTCCAACTCCCTAAGGAAAATTATATTTTATTGCTATGGAAAAATATTTGATTCTGTACATTTTGCTTTACAAAATGAATTTGTTTCAGATTCTGAATACTTTATGATTTTTGTTTCTGTTTTCATAAATTACTTTAAAGCAATTTCAGTTTTACATTTAAATGGTTTTGGTTCTTAAAACACATTGACTGAAAGTTGGATTTTTTTTTTTCCTAAATGAAAAGTATTGGTGATTTAACCTCTTAAAGCATAAGGAAAATCAATTATGGTAAAGAAATATTTCATTCCTTACTATTTAAATATTCCCATCCGAAATTGATGGTTGATGTAATGTAGTCTGTGAAATGAATGGAGGCAGTTACTGGCAGTTAGGGGTAAATTGGACTCTGAAACCTGTTTTGTGAAATAGCAATGTTAACTGGAATAATTTAGGAACTGACCTCAGTGCTTTGAGCTTCCTTTGTATGCTCTTAAACAATGCCCTGACATGTCATTTACTTAAATATGAAAGCAAAGGTAACCACTGTGTACTCCAGTTTTGACTTCTTTTTAACTTGTTTTTTTACTGAAGGATAATCGAGTTTCGACTCTTGCCTTCAGAGACTCAGCCCACCTTACTCATCAACCTGCAGGGCTGTGATGGGGTAAGATGATGGCATGAGAGGGCCTGACAAGAGTTCCCTCTTCTCAAAGAACTTAGAAACTGTTGAGGTTTACTAGCAGACCAAACTCTAACAAATTATAACCCAGTTTCAATCTGAATATTATTCAAATACTAACACAGATTAAAATGGTAAGAACGACTTTTGGCATTAGAGATTTGATTGTCATGTGCTTTTACTGATTGTAAAATGGATAAACAAGCTAAAGTTCAAAATGGCAGAATTACATTCTTTGCATCTAGATTTCAGTCTGTTCCAGATCTCTGAATTGGCAAGAAAGCCAGTCGGATTCAGTCTACTTACTTCCAAGCAGCTCCAAGGGACGGTATGCACATGAGGATCCCTGGGGTCATTGTGGCTTTTTCAGCTCCCACCTCCTACCCATAGAGGGGAACCTCTTAAATCAGAGGATCCCAGAACCCAGGTTTTTGGAGAAATTAGAAACCTAGATTTTTATACAACATTCATGATTTTTAAATGTCAGTATTTCATATATGCATGCTTGTCTGTGGCACTGCACCAGATTCAGCCTGAGGCTGTTGGTCTGTGACCTCTGACTGAAAGGTTTCCGAGCTCTGATTTCTAGGTAAAAACCCAGACTTCACCACTTGTTTTAGAAGTCATTGCTTATTTGTTTTTGAACCTTAATCTGCTCAGCCTTCTTTTTACATTTGAAGAAATAAGAAGAAACTTGTATTAGAATAAAACGATGGCAGAACTAAAATTAGACTGACTACCTTGTTTTCCTTGAAAGCTTCCATTTCAACTTTTCTGGCTGGATTATGCTTTACGAAAGCTTTTACTGCACATTCTATGGCATTTTCTTTCCAAAAAAATATGTTGTGATTTTTTATTTGCTAATTTAAAGAGTCAGATTTTGTCTGTTGGTTTAATTAAAAAGGAAAGGCAGTATCTTATTTTGGCTAGTCTCTATCTAAGGAGTTAACTTTGTGAAATGCCACCAAGTGAGGTCTTGATTTATCCTGGAAAGTGTAACACCTGCTAAGAAGGAAATGCTCTCCGATTTAGGTGTGAATGAAATGATTTTAGCAGTAGGATCAAGTCATGCTGGAAGGAGTTTGATGTGATTCTTCTCTCTGAACCATTCAGTTTCATAACTGATCTTGTCAGGGACACATCAATATACGTATTTGTTTTAGGTGGTGAATACCTTGTAATGTTTGTTTCTTTCTTCATGAAGTAGTACCAAATAATGATGGTGTGAGTAATAAATTTCCATTTATGTTAGAATGATATGAGATTAGATCTACTGATAAATGAAATCTGCTTTACTGACTTTCATTCATCCATAAAATAAACATTTATTGTGAATCTGTTATTATATAGAGATGCAAAGATAAATCAACAAAATACTTTAAAGTTGTTCAATTTATAGCACATAGGTAGCAATTAAAATAACATTCTCTCTCTCCCCTCTTGCTGATAGCAAACTATATCTTTGAGTTGCAGAACTGGGGAGTAAGAGAGAGAGAAAAAGCATTTTTTCCAGGAAGCTCTTCTTTCCTTTCTAAACCTGCCAAGGTCTTTAAATAATGTTTTCCACCATCAGATAGGGCTCATTACAGGCTTTCAAGAGTGTCCTGAGGAAGCTTCATGAGAAGTTAGGAGAGGGTTATTGCAGAGTGTCAAATGAGTTCATTCTAGGTACAGAAATTCACATTACATAGATAACAGGGAAAATCATTGAATAAATTCTTATAATTAAGGTTAATAAAACCTTAATGTTCTATTGATTGAATTTTGAGTATTTGTCTAGAGTACTATGTGCTTTTTGATTGTCCAGTTAGCGTTTCAGCATGAATCCGGAAGACAAGATTAGTGGCAATCAAATACATGGAAGGAGAAAAAGGAGACAATGCTACATGACACAGGGGAAGACAGCAGGAGGAGAAATCCATGTTATGGATTTTGTCCAGGAGTCAAAAGCCATGTTATTCAAAGGGCACTGTAAGTCTTGCCTGTGACATTCTGTGTTAAAATGAATGTGTATGCTTACATGGCACTTAGTATGTGCCAAGCAGTTCTAAACCTTTATATATCATAAATCATAGATGATGTATAGAAAATAGATGCACAGATAGACAAGAGAAATTAATTTTATAAGGGTGTTTCTTTTTTTTTTTTCCTGTAAACCCCATTTTAGGCATGGGTTGCTGCTGCTACTGCTAAGTTGCTTCAGTTGTGTCCGACTCTGTGCAACCCCATAGACGGCAGCCCACCAGGCTCCCCCGTCCTTGGAATTCTCCAGGCAAGAACACTGGAGTGGGTTGCCATTTCCTTCTCCAATGATTGAAAGTGAAAAGTGAAAGTGAAGTCGCTCAGTCGTGTCGGACTCTTAGCGACCCCATGGACTGCAGCCTACCAGGCTCCTCTGTCCATGGGATTTTCCAGGCAAGAGTACTGGAGTGGGGTGCCATTGCCTTCTCCAAGTGTGTGTTAGAGACCCCATTTAAATTTTATTGAGAAGAGAAACCTCAGGCCTCAGGGACCAATGTACATTTGGTCTCAAAGAGATGGCTTTCATAGAGTTAGCCAAGAAAGCATCCTTCAGGCAGGAGTTGCAGACTTTGACCTCGTTCAAATTGGTTCATCATGAAAACTATCCAGAAGTGATTAATCTTTGCTATATATCATAAGAGATATTAATATTTTATAATATCTTAGGATCATTAATATGAATAATAATGAGCACAATGCTGTGCCATGAGAAAATGGTCATTTAAGATTTTTAGACATCTGATACTAGAGACATGTTTCATTATCAGCTTTTATTACATGGGTATGCAAGGTGTAGGTGTGTGTGTTTCTTTATGTGTATATGTGTGTTAGCATGTACACTCATGCATATACCCACGTGTGCATGTTTGCATGTTTGCCAAAGAGACAAAGATGAGAAAACTGCTTTGCGGTCTTGAAGACTTGCTGCTGGCTTGTAGATAGAGCACTGAGAAGAGAGCTTCCGGAATTTGTTTAAGATCCCTGGGACAGAAGGAGGGAGCCAAGTTTGCATGTAGGGATCTAGGTGGGGTGGAAAGCGAAATGAAGAGACAAAAAAAAAAAGCAAGGTGTGACACTTTGGGTGTAATAGTGAATGACAGTAGCAGGAGTCGGCAAAGAGTCTGAAAGGTGGAGGGGATAATATTGGGCAAGGAGAGGAAAAGAGGCTGTTGATAGCATGATCTTCCCATGAGTCAGATTTGCTTTCTGTTCCTGGCTCTTCTCTCATCCTATTCCTGGTCTTGTTGGGGCTTGATTAAGTAGATACTGGCCCAAGTGATCCTAAGAACTCTCAAGTGTACATTTTGAAGCCAAACATTATTAGGCAGATGACTTTTATTAAGTAGACATTCACTACACATTGGATTAAACTTTTGGACATTTTGGACATAGGATATTCAACAATCCACTTTTCCTCTTTACTTTTACTTATGGACTGCTTTTTTTTTTTTTTAAAGAACTTTACTTCTTTTAATTTAATTTTTTAATTATTGAAGATCTTTTTATTCAGGATTTATAACTATGCCATCAAATAGCTGAGCAATATTCAGGTGTAATAAGCCTGACATGAGAAACTTAAAGGAGGGCAAAGAACCAAAAACACTTTTACAAGCAGACCATGAAAACTTGGAAAATAGATTAGAGGCAAAAAAATGTCCCACCAAATTATTGTAAGAGAGGGGACTGAGGCAATAGGCTATGGTTTTTCCAGTGGTCATGTATGGATGTGAGAGTTGGACTGTGAAGAAGGCTGAGCACCGAAGAATTGATGCTTTTGAACTGTGGTGTTGGAGAAGGCTCTTGAGAGTCCCTTGGACTTCAAGGAGATCCAACCAGTCCATTCTGAAGGAGATCAGTCCTGGGATTTCTTTGGAAGAAATGATGCTAAAGCTGAAACTCCAGTACTTTGGCCACCTCATGTGAAGAGTTGACTCATTGGAAAAGACTCTGATGTTGGGAGGGATTGGGGGCAGGAGAAGGGGACGACAGAGGATGAGATGGCTGGATGCCATCACTGACTCGATGGACGTGAGTCTGAGTGAACTCCGAGAGTTGGTGATGGACAGGGAGGCCTGGCGTGCTGCAATTCATGGGGTCGCAAAGAGTTGGACACGACTGAGCGACTGAACTGAACTGAACTGAACTGAGGCAATAGGGAGGACAAAATATTATTTACATATGAGTCAATGAAATCGCTGTGTCCCCAGGTGGCACAGTGGTAAATAATCCAGCTGCCAATGCAGGAGATGCAATAGACATTAGTTCGATTCCTGGTTCATGAAGGGTCCCTGGAGGAGGAAATGGCAACCCACTCCAGTATTCTTGTCTGGAAGATTCCATGGACAGAGAAGCCTGGTGAGCTGCACAGTCCATGGGGTCACAAGGTTACTTATTGAGTAAGCAACAACAAGAAAAAAAATATAGCAGTTTCTGAAATCAAAGATTTTCTTGTCTCCAGCTACCCATTCTATATCCAAATCCTTATTTTTAAAAATCTTAGAGGAAGACACAGTTTGTATGAATTATTGGAAGACTGTTTCTATCTTCACTCAGTTAAAAATCTACATGTAATTATTACTGATTTTTAATCACAAAGTGAATTTTTCTGATAGTTCAAGGCGCTTTTGAGACAGATAATTTTCCAATCTTTGGAAGCCCCTTAATAGAAAAGGTTATAAGAGACCAACATGCCTTTCCCTAATTGTACCATACTTTCTCTTTATGTTCATGCCTGATTTTTAATGGCACATCTTTAAGGACCCTAAACATAATATACATTATGTTGATTTTTTTAACTGAGTTATAAGCTGTGGAATCTATTTCTAGATTTCTAGATTTCATTAGTTACTCTTAAAATTTTAACATCAATTTATATGCTTTTAGCTTTCTTTTTTTCATCCTGTTTCTTCCATCTGTGTTAATTTCTTTAAGTAGTTCTTTCAGATTCCTCTAGAAATTTCTTTCAGTGATTACTTCTGCATATTATGATCTCTCTAATCCTTATTTGTCTTTCATTTTCACATGACACTTTAGTTGATTATAGAATTCTAGAGTGACACGTATATTCTTTCAATATTTTGAAGATACTATTCAATGATTTTCTGGTCTCTTTTGCTACTGATGAGAAATCTATGTAGTTCTTTGTAGAAAAGATGTCTATTTTCTCTGATTGCTTTTGATATTTGATCTTTTTCTCTGAGATCCTACCCTTTTACTCTGAACTGTTCTGGGTGGATTTGATAATGTATTTATATTTTCAATAAAGTGTTATTCCATATTAACTGTTTTGACATTTACCTCATCAATAAATATTGATATGGAATATATTTCCATGTCAATAAATATGCATCCATTATGTCAATTTAAATGATTGTATATCTGTATAGCTGGAGATTAGAGCATTTAATCTCACATTTTATTTGAACAAAATCATGAACACACATGCTAAGAAAAGGGGTCATAACCTACGCGTAAGTATTAGACACTGCTGATGCGCTCACTGGTGCTCGCACAGCTGCTCATACCCTTTCAGAGGGAGTCGGCTGTGTTCATCTCTTCCCAACTCCACATTCAGTGATGCCACTTTGGCCATAGTGGGAGTATTTACACTATGAAAACAGACTAAGGTTGCAAATCAGGAATTTTTATTTCCTTCCAAATTGGTTCTTAAACATTTCCTAGCATATTGCCAGTTATCTTCCTTCTTTTGGACACTTGCTACCTCTTTCCAGCATCAACGATACCCATCTTCTGTATGCTCAGCTTCACCTGGGTCCAGAATCACTCTTGACTTTAGCAGTAAGTCTCTGGACAATCTCAAGTCCACTAACTAGTGGACCATAGAGTAATTCATTCATTAGTACATTTCTTTTTTTAAGGAATAGTTCATTTATTTATTTAGTTTTGGCTCTGCTGGATCTTTATTACCAGCTTTCTCTAGTTGCAGCATGCAGGGGCTACTCTGTTGTGGTGCATGAGCTCCTCCTTGCAGTGACTTCTCTTGTTGCATAGCACAGGCTCTAGGACACACTGGCTTCAATAGTTGTGGTTCCCAGGCTCTAGAGCTCAGGCTCAATAGCTGTGGCACACTGGCTTAGTTGCTCCATGGCATGTGGAATATCCCCAGATCAGGGATCAAACTCATGTCTCCTGCATTGGCAGATGGATTCTCAACCACTGAGCCACAAGGGAAGCCCTATTAGGACATTTCTATAAAGAATGTTTATGAAGATCTTATATGGGCCAAGCATGAACGCATGTTGGGCAGCCAAGAACACACAGATGACCAAGGACAGGATATCTACCAAGCCAAGTGTCAGCTTTAGTTCCCATTCTACCTTCTTCCTACTACTTTGAATGATCATTATTTGGGATATATTCCTGAGGCCCAGTGTACGTCGGTTTAATTTTTCTGTATTATGATATCTGTGTTAACTTAATGGGGAGATGTAGTCAGGAGCATGGTATGAGTTGATTGCTTTTGTTTATAGACATGAATTTTTAGCAAATACTGCTTTAGGCTTCTAAAGAGTAGCAGAACCCATTGTTTATCTGTAAGTTCTTAAACTCACCAAGTGTCTTTAAGTAAGCAATTTTAGTTAAGTTTTCATCTCTAAAATTATACATTTTGAAATAAATCTTAGATGTTCAGGAATTGATTCCTACTGACTATAGTTCTTAGAAAATGGCTTATAATTTAAATTCTGGAGACATCAAGTAGTTCTTCCAATACTATATTTTGATGAATTCAGGATAAATTAACAAAAAACAGATGAATGAAATCCTTTTTAGAGTTCATGTGGATTTAAAAATTAAGGCTAGGTATATTGAGAAAACATGTTTTGGTTTTTGCCAAGCCCTCAAATTTTTCAAGAGCTTGAAACATTTTGAGTTGAAAATGTTACTGAAACTACTAATGTACTATTTAATCAGTATAGTGTCTGTTAAAACAATATAAACATTTTAACTGAATTGATTATTCTCTTTTTATGTAAATATGATAAAGTTAGTATCTTTAAGTTTTGCTCAATTAATAATTATAAAGAATATGTATTCATAGATTAATTAAAAGTATCTGATAAGTAAAGCCATGTGTTAGGACCATGAACACATTTAAAAATAAGATCCAAATTCAGTTATTGATGAGATCTGATATACTCTTTAAAAAAATTCAGCACTTACATAAATTACGCAAATCAAGAAAGCATGCAAATTCTAGTATATGTGTTACAATAGTTCCCAAACATCCACAAGCCTGTGAGACAAATACATACTTTGTATCCATTGACAGCTGAGACAAAAACACAAGATTTTGCCCTAGAATCTTGAAGGAATCATTCAAAATATTAGAGGAAGTATCTGAAGAGAGAGATGTGATTGCCCAGGGAGTCCTTTGATGAACTCAAATGTTAAGGAGCATGGGACAATGGCCACATAAATGCAGATTCATGCAAAAGAATGATACAATCTTGTTTAAAGGGTGTAAGAGAGGTTAATTTTAATGTTCAATAGTCTGCATGAAACACCAAAGACCTCAAAAAAGGACATTCAGAGCAAGAAGAAAAAGACGCACAAATTTGGGAAAGAAAATGTAATAATAATAAAAGTTGGAAAGAAGCAAGATATATTCAACTCTTTTCATCTATTAAGGAACATGATCCCCAGATTCTGAAATGTAGGGTTAACACTGTAGACAAAGGTACATTTAACTAGGCTAGAATAAGAATTTTAAGTCCATAGCTTCAAATAGATTCCTGCCTCCATTTTTGAATGACATATGCAGGGAGCTTACAGGTCTACAGATATGACCACCAATCCACTGCTGATAATGAGTGAGACATTGAGTGAGACATCAAACTTAATGAAACATTGTTGACAATGTGAGCAGAGCCAGAAGATAGGAAATGGACATATGCTATTGCTGTCAACAAAGGAAAAACAGTTGGACTACTAAACTGTAATGCTGGTCCTGGGCAATAATTGAAAACAAATCATAAAGCTAATGATTTCTAAGTACCTAAAAGAAAAAGAGAGCTATTCATAGTTATTGATTTGGTTGAAGAACCAAATGCATTGACAAACTGTATCTTCTTTTCAGCAAGATGATAGCTCTCATGAAAATCTAGATGATAGGAGAGTTGGATGGATTAACGGATGCCTCTGTGACCAGAGAGAGGGATTCTTTAGAAGAAAGAAGAGTCCTAATCTTAATCTTGTTCTGTTCAGTGTCTTTATTAATGACTTAAATGGGGCATATATTATGTTCATCAAATTTGCAGAGAGGTTCAGATTGTGATGGGGTGAGTTAATAGAAAGGTGTAAAAAGATTACTGATGCCTGGAATAATGGGCTTAAACTGACATGATGAAAACTAACAGAGATTACTATTAAGGTCTGGATTGAGGTAAACAAAATAAAAATCAAAGCATACAGGAAGGGGCTGGAAGTCCAGCACGGCAAAAGTTTATATGAAACACTGATAGAGCACCTCAGCTGCTCCATTTTCTGTCTCATGAGAAATAAAAAGTCATACTACACTATGTTGGTCAGAAAGCACATTTTGATTAGAATGTTCACTTTGGGAGCAAAGTGGTGAGGATGATTCTTACAGTTAACCAAAACTGCTGCCTGGTTGAATGGTTCGACCTAAATCTAACAGGCCAGCTTACCTGTGAAGTGTGGAACAGGCAAAGGTTTTTGAACACTGCAGTAAGATCCAGAAACAAATCCTTGCCACACTGTTGGGTGTCTGTGTTTTCAAAGAAATTTCATAAATTCCATGAGACTCAGTTTCCTTGGCTGAAAATTAAGGATAAAAATACCTCCTTTGCAGAGTTTTCTTGAAGACTGTAGATGTTTAAGGGACTTAGCCCAGGGCCTGTCACCTAGTATCTGCTTGGTCAGTGGTAGCTGTTAGTGTGATAATGACCATGTAACCAGTGCTTGCAGACAGAAGCATGTGTGTATTTTGCCCATTAAGATACTGGTCTCCAGGAACTGGATATTCATAACAAAATTAGGGAGAGTGTGAGGACACTGTCTTTATGAAAACTATGCTCAAAATTAGATGATTGCATTTTGATGAAAATGGTCTCTAACAGAAGCAAATGTTATTTGATATGTACATCTTGAAGGAAGATGACTCCCAAGCTCTGAGATTTAAGATTGCAAATGAGAGAGACTGATTTGAGGCTAGGTGCTAATGCCAAGAGGATTTCTTAAGGACTGTTAATGTTTTTATTAATGTTCTGTTCCAAAGGTCTACAGCTGTGGAGTGGCCTGCCTTACCCCATTTCCCCTATAAATTTCTTTTAAAAAATATCTTTAGTTTTTTTAATATTTTTGGTTGTGCTGGATCTTCCTTTGTTCGCAGGCTTTTCTCCAGTTGCAGCAAGCAGGGGCTACTCTCTAGTTAGAGTGTGCAGGCTTTTCACTGTGGTGGCTTTTCTTGTGGTGGAGCACAGGCTCTAGAATGCACGGGCTTCAGTAGTTGTAGCACGTGGGCTCGGTAGTTGCAGTTCCCAGGCTCTAGAACACAGGCTCAAGAGCTGTGGTATAGCAGCTTAATCGCTGCAAAGCATGTAGGATCTTCCCCAATCAGGGATCAAACCCATGTCGCCTTCATTGGCAGGTGGATTCTTTACAACTGAGCCACCAGGGAAGCTCTCCCCATAAACTTGTATTTTTCATGTGCAATTTTGTAGAAGGCAAGGAATTTTTTAATAATGCATATGTTGTAGTATAGCAGAGATGCTGTAGATGGAACATAAGAATATAAATGAAACCTTATATTTACTTGATAATCTTAAAATAATTCCATGAGCAACATGTAGCTAGGCATAAACATGGACAGAAAGTTGCAATGGACAAGAGCCTTGGATTAGGCCTTTGGGGCGGCTGGACTCTAGTCCAAGTCCTTCACTCAGTAACTGTGTATTATGGGATGAATTGTGTGCACCAAACTGTAGTCCTAACCACCTACCCAGTGATTTATTTGTGACTATATTTGGAGATAGGGTCTTTAAAGGCTCTTTAGCCTCATTTAAGGCTAAATGAGGTCAGTGTCTGTGTATGTCTGCATGTGTGTTAAGTTACTTCAGCTGTGTCCAACTCCTTGCAGTGCTATGGACTGCATCCTGCCAGGCTCCTCTGTCCGTGGGACTCTTCAGACAAGAATACTGGAGTGGGTTGCCATGTCCTTTTCCGAGGAATCTTTCTGACCCAGGGTTCGAACCTGCATTTCTTAGGTCTCCTGCACTGACAGGTGGGTTCTTTACTACTAGCACCACCTGGGAAGCCCTAATGAGGTCACTGGGAGGCCCGAATTCAATATGACTGATGTCCTCAGAAGAGATTAGTACATATAGGCACGAAGGAACAAGAAGAAGATGGCCATCTGCAAACTCAGGAGAGAGGCCTCAGAAGAAGCCAACCCTGCCAACACCTCTGTCTTAGACTTCCAGCCTCCAGAACTGTAAGAAAATAAATGTCTATTCTTTAAGCTACCCAGCCTGTGGTACTCTGTGATGCCTGCCCCAGCAAATTAATACACAATTTAACTCTGATATATCTTCCCTCTGAATTTTCACTTCCTTACATGTAAAATGGAGATTCTGATATAAAAGTGGATGGTATTTTAATGTAAACAGATAAAATAACCTATTTTTTATTGGGGAAAATATGGCAAGAAAGCACTATTGGATTATAGTAACTTTAATTTTTTTTAAATATAAAATTTTTATTTATTTCTCTAGAAGTCAGAGAGAGAAAGTATAGATATATCCTGCTGTGAAAAGATAAAAAAGTCTATTTTAAAACTAACTAAATAAATGGATAATTATTACAGGAAAAATCCCCAGTAACCTAATGCCATTGACTAGAGAGTGTTCAAAGGGATTTTCAAGTATAATTTGATCTCCTCTCCCCCAAAACTTCAGTCTATACCACCTTTCCATGGACATGAGTTTGAGCAAGCTCTGAGAGTTGAGGATGGACAGGGAAGCCTGGCATAATGCAGTCCATGGGGTCACAAAGAGTCAGACGCAATTGAGCACGGAACTGAACTTCCAGAAACATACCTGTTTCATAAATTAGGACATATCTGTACATGTTAGATACTTAAGGTTTGATTTAGTAAAAGATTTCAGGTTACTGAGAGCAGCTTAGCCCTTATTATTGTAATGCATGCATAGGCTGCAGATAATCAGAGCTGTGTTGGGCATTCCACTTTGCACCTCCTAGGGCACCAATTTTCAGAAACTGTTAGAACCCAATAGAAAAATCTCACCTAAGATTCATCTGTGAGCTAAATTACAGGGGAAGCCATTATCATTCATTTTACATGCCCTATTGGTCCAGGTCGTCAGCCAAGCACCTTAAGGATTTGGCTAGATTTAAGAATCCTGAGAATTGAAATGGTTAACTGAAGTATTTCATTGTTCTTCTGATCAAGAAATAATTCTTAACTGAGCCAAAAGGATTTATTGAGTTTCCACTAGATGCCCTGGGTGCCTATGTTCTGGAGTGAAAATGGAGGAGTAGAAATTTAAAATCTGGTTTGAAGAGACCAAACAAATACCGAACAATTAGAAATCAATGAAATATTAAGCTAAAACAGAAATAAGTGAAAAGGAATTTCCGCGAAGGGCAAGAACAATGTGAGTTTGAGGAAATGGGTAAAGCTCGGGTAGGAGGTGGGAAGGATTTGGAAATGGGAATTTAAAACAGAGGATACATTAACAGTTCTTCTGAGATGCGTGCCCCTTGACAGGAATGCTGCGTGTGTTCTTTGCGCATGCATGTTCAGCACCCCTTTCTTGGGGGCAGGGTTGAGAAGAGAGATGGCAGGAGCAAAGGCTTGAGTGGAAGAGCCTAGATGCTGTGTGTGTATAATGCATGGAGAGAGGTCAGGCTGTGAGAAAGAGATGTGTTACTCCTTCACATGTACTACCACGATTACACATGTGTTATTTTTCAATACTAAGAATAACTTACAAGGTTAAATATAACCAACTTCATTTTTCAGATAAAGGAACTGAGGTTTAGAAAAGTGAAGTGACTTGTCTTCAGTCACACATGATAAACGCACAAACCTCCAAAGTCTTCATGAGGTTGTTCGGGCATAGTGGGAGGTACAGATGTTCACAAGAGTACCACAAATTAATGAGTATCACTTTCTCTCTTCAGTTTCATTCAGTCCCAGGAGGATGCACCCTCCAGACCTTGGCCAATGACCATTATGCATGGAATGTAAAAAGCTAGCCCTCTTGCTCAAGTGGGGGCTCACTTGGTGATATGTTTTGTTCTCCAGAGCTTCTCCCTGGGATCAGATGGAAGTTTGTCTGAAGCTGAGCTTACATTCCTGCTTCACTTCTCTTCCCTCTCCATATACTCTCTCCTGAGAGCACTCCCCCAATAAATCAAATCCTACCTAAGACACAGTCCTTAGATCTGCCTCCAAATTGTGATCATGTGTACAGTGCACCGTTGTTACAAGTGAGGATGCTGTGCTGGGGAACTACCTGTTTGACAGCATTGTGCAGCACCAGCCATGGGAGCGGATAGTGATGGCCTCTGCCATTAGCTGTCTTGTGGATGTCAAACCCTTTTCCTTCATCTTCTTACCCACAGTCAGGGCAGTAAATAGCTCTACTCAGTGTTGAAGGGAGAAACAAGTTATAATGGTGGATCCAATTTAATCTCTTAAATGGGTCACCATGAACACAAAATGATTTGAGAGCTACTGAGCACGAAAGACTAACAAGTTGGGCAGAGGGATTTGAAGTAGGTAGGAGATAGGGTGACCACATAATTATCCAAGTTGGAACACTGTTGAGGATAATAGGAGATGCCATCAGTAATTGCACCAGGATAACAAATGTAAGCCATACTATCTAGCAAACCAGGATGTACGATCACCATAACATTAGGGGGCAATGAGGAGCTTAGTAGGTTCTTGAGCAGGGGTGTGAAATAATTCTGTCAAGGGCATGCAACATGATTTAGAAGAAACCTTAGAGCTGAGAAAACAGCAGACAGGAGATTGTGATAGAGATAGTAGTTTGATTTGTTTGGGTTTCTGTCTTGGCTCCTGGTTTTTTCTCTAGTTCACTAGTTGAAATGGTTGTCATTTCTGGACATTAGCATGCTTGCTGCTGCTGCTGCTGCATCGCTTCAGTCGTGTCCAACCCTGTGCGACCCCATAGACGGCAGCCCACTAGGCTCCCCGTCCCTGGGATTCTCCAGGCAAGAACACTGGAGTGGGTTGCCATTTCCTTCTCCAATGATTGAAAGTGAAAAGTGAAAGTGAAGTCGCTCAGTCATGTCTGACTCTTAGCAACCCCATGGACTACAGCCCTCCAGGCTCCTCCATCCATGGGATTTTCCAGGCAAGAGTAGTGGAGTGGGGTGCCATTGCCTTCTCCATTAGCATGCTTACCGGAGAGTAATTACAGTTCACAGTAACTGTAACTTTGTGCATTTCCACCAACAGTGTAGGAGGGTTCCCTTTTCCTCCATATCCTCGTGAACATTTATTATTTGCATTCTTTTTTTTTTAATGATAGCCATTTTAACAGATGTGAGGGGATATCTCATTGATTTGCACTTCCCTGATGATTACAATGTTGAGCATCCTTCATGTGCCTCTTGGCCATCTGCCTTTCAGAGGACCTGTTGTTACTGATGGAGAGCTCCTTTGTAAAAAGAAGACTATGGACTTGCAGTGTTGAAAGAAGTGGAAGAGAAAGAATATTGTCTCCAGTAAATTTCCAGGGTCTGAAGACATCCAAAAAAAAAAATTAAATATGTAGTTTGTGTCTTTTGGAATTGAAACACAGGTACTCTCTTGAAGCTTTCTGTGCCCTGGTCCTCTGGAAAATACTGCTTGTATGAGGGAATGAAGAAAACAAAAAGCTGGGGAGTTAGTGAAATTTAGGGAAGAAACAAAACATTCACCATATGAATGTGGGAATTCATTTCTGAATTCAGGTTGAGTATCCTGTTGTAGTAAAGAACTGAAACCTATAAGATGGGCATAGAGTATATTTTTGCGACTTACAATGCAGTGAAAAAGTCAGGCTTTGGAGTCACACAGACCTGGGCTCAAATCCTAGAGCTATCATGTAATAACTGTGGAACTTCAGGTAAACTCCCTACTGCTGACCTCTATCTTCTGCATCTATACAATGGCAGGGGGGAATAGCACCCACACCCTGAGGTTGTCATGGGATATAAATGAAGTATGTATGTATATCAAAGCGTGGAGCTTGGCATTCAGTGAGGAGAGCGGTTGCTATAATGGTTCTCATTCAGACAAAGTTGCCAATGGGTTGACTTCTGCCTCCTCTGTGCTCCTGTATCTCTTAGCATAGCCCACTCTTTTTTTTTTTTTTTTTAATTGAAGTATAGATGATTGACAATGATGTGTTAATTTTTGCTGTACAGAAAAGTTATTCGGTTATATATTTGTACACATTCTTTTTTGTATTCTTTTCCATTATTGTTTATCATAGGACATTGCATACTTAGCATAGCCCACTCTTATGGCATGTGTTTATTGCTCAGTTATGTCTGACTCTTTGCAACACCATGGACTGTAGCCCACCTGTAGATTCCTCTGTCCATGGGATTCTCCAGGCAAGAATACTGGAGTGGGTTCCCATTCCCTTCTTCAGGGGATCTTCCAGACCCAGTGATTGAACCCAGGTCTCCCTCATTGTACACAGATTCTTTGCTGACTGAGCTACCAGGGAAGCCCACCCTCTTAAGGCATCTATCACACCATCTTACACTCATTTGTCTGTGTGCCTCCCCCAGCAGATTACCTGCTTCTCCTTATATTCCACAGCTTGGTACACAAGTGCTCAGAATATGGTCAAAGGATAGAATTTCTTTTTTTTTTTAAATTTTTGGTATTAGCAGTAACAGCCTCCTGTCAATATTCTCTTTCAAATGTTGAACTGACAGTTTGTGCTCACTTCCTCTCTCTCTCTCTTTTTTTTTTTTTAAAGAACAGACTACCTGAAACTATAATTGCACTTATAAATTTCTTAAGGACATACACTTCCAACTCTGTTTTCTCATCAAGAAAATGGAGAAACTCATAGAATTCCTTTCTTATGGGGTTGCTGTGAGAAGATAAACGACTCAGGGCTGAGGAGGGCTTTGCACACACAGGTGTTCAGTAAGCACTTGTGATGATTATGATCAACTTGCTATGTATTTGCTGTTATGGAAACATAGCATTTGAGGTCATTTATTTTGTAATTTCTATATTTTCAAATATGTTTATATTACTAAACTTAACATACTCACTGCTGAAAAAAAAATGGAAAATAAAGAAAATACCAACTGCTCAGCCTAATGACTGACTCCTTTCTTAGGTTTTTGTGGAATGAGTTTGTGGCGGGTGATACTCTTGGAAGATGTGACAGCATAGGAGACCAGAACTGGGATCCTCAGACAGACCTGTAGAAGTAGAAATCCTCTGACCCTGGGCCTTGGCCCAGGCCTGGAGCACTTTTCCTGCTGGAGTTCCCAAATGGGTTTGGAGAGCATTATCAATGATTGGCCTGGCTACACGGCTTCTTTTATTCTAGTCTGTGTTTCTGAAGCCCTCTTAATGGCACTAGAGTCTGGAACCTCTTGCGTAATCCTGCTTGACCCACCTCTGCTAGAGTCCCCATCTGGACTCAGACTGCCCTGGCTGCCTGTCCAGCCTTCCAGAGCCTGATCCCTGGATTTGGAGAGGTTCGTTTAATATTGGCTTGTAAGAGCTTGTAGTGCTATGAGTATGTTTGTGACCACATATTTGTCTCATCAGGGGCTTGAAATACATTCTCTAAATTTGAACCTCTCAACCACACAGGGACCCTAACCTTTCTCCCACTCATGAACTGACCCTTTAGTAGTGGATCCAGTGACTGCACATGGAAATGGTCCATATTAGCTGTGTGGCTGCAACACACACTCTCTGTCTTCCCATTCTTTCCACAAATGAGGAGCATCACCAGGGATATATCAACAATTACATTCTCTTGATTCAAGCTCAGGAAGAGCTTTTAAATTGGCCCTTCCTGTCCATCCCCATTGTCTAGTCTTCTTGAAGTCCTGAAAACGTGTTCAAGCCATGCTACAAAGTTCTGTCAACCTAGTCCCAACACATATTTCCAGTCCCATTTCCTGGAAGAAGCTGTGGCCAAGACCCAGCTGCTCCAGACATTTTGCTGTTGCCCAGGAGTCCATCACAAGTGCCCAGAAGTCTGTGTCTTTTTAATGCTGTTCTCTTTGCTTAGACTATTCTCCTATGTTGGAAAAGTCCTGCTTATTCTTTTTTTTTTTTTTTGCCTTTTCTGAATGTCATTGCACTGACATCCTTTGTTTTCTTTTTAAAGTAAAAATACTTTTTTAAACTTTTTGTCTTGTATTGGGGTATCGTAATTAAAAAGCAATGCTATGGTTGTTTCAGGTGAATAGTGATGGGACTCAGCCATACATATACATGTATTCATTCTCCTCCAAACTCCCCTCCCATCCAGGTTGCCACATAACATTGAGAAGAGTTCCATGTGCTATACAGTAGATTGTTGTTGGTTATCCATTTTACATATAGCAGCATGTACATTGTTGTCATTCAATTGTTAAGTTGTGTCTGACTGTACGACCCTGTGGACTACAGCACACCAGGCCTCCCCATCCCTCACTATTTCCTGGAGCTTGCCCAAGTTCATGTCCATTGAGTTGGTGATGCTATCCTACCAAGTATACAGTCCATCCCAAACTCCCTAACTGTCCCCTCCCCTCATTCTTCCCTCCTGGCGACCATAAGTTTGTTTTCTAAGTCTCTTTCTTCCTATTTTGTCATCTTTTGTTGATTCTGGAAAATAGACAGCTATCCACTTCCTTCCAGTGCTCTCAGCAATCTCTGCGTTCTCTCTTTCATGGCCCTTATGGTGTGCTGCAATTATCTATTTACACATCTATCTCCTCCCACTGGATCTGAGATTGTGGAAGACAGAGAGAGCTCATATTCAGTGGTGTGTCCCTAAAGCCTAATGCACAGTAGGTGTGCAAAGCTGGTAGAAGGAATAGCTAGTGACTGGATTAACATTCTCCTGCTCTTGTGAAATGGCCTTTAGGCTGCTGTGCTATTGTGATCCAATGTAAAATGATAAACTTTAAAGGGGAAAACTTTCCTGACCTGTTGCAATATACAGCAAGAGATTTTATAGCTTATTTCTGTTCTCATCTGCCATATGGCTTTCCATTCACAAACTGCTCTAGTGAGAATTACTTTTGCAGGTAATTTTCTAATGATTGTCTTGGGATAAACAAATTTATCAGACTTGTTTGGCTAATGTATTCAAGGAGGTTCACAGGGGAAAAGATTAATCATCTAAGAAGCAGGCCGGTGTCTGTCATTAGGCGGAAGGGTCCAGAGATGATCAGAGCTGAGCCGGTGGTTGCTATGACTGCAGATACTTTCTCTCCCTTTGTGAGGTCAACAGCAGCTCCCAAGCTGATTGGCTAAAATTAGATTATCCTGCTGACCAACCATGGGGAGTTAATTTCATCAGAAAGAGAAAAATGGTGGGAAATCCTGTCGTGATGCTACAAAGGAATTTTCTTTAGAAACCCACAGAGTCCAAGTTTGCTTTTATTGTAATTAGTATGTTCCTTCTAATAAAATAATCTAAGGGAAGCAGACAATAGCATTAGTCTATTATTTTATATATCCACGTAAGTTTAATCTGGTTTGTCCTCAAACCAACTCTCAAAGTTAAAGTAACCTTTATTTTCTAGTAATAGCTCCATAACTGAAGAAGGTCATTGTGTACCATGTTTATATAATTGGAGATAAGCTAATTGTGAAAAATACAAAAAGAACTGGTGCAGTTAAATGTATTTGCTGGCAGTGCTCTTATTCCAGGGAAACAGTGGGTACAAAAAACTTTGAGTAGAACCACTTACCTTTGGATTGGGAGCATCATTTGTATTGAATTTGAAAGGTCTCCTGCCTTCCAAAGCATTCTTTCACAGAAGTCTTAAATGGCCTATCCTCTGGCATTCTGGCATTGTACTTAGTACACCATCCCTCCCCCGCCCCAGGAATTAATTATCACTGATCTCAATTATTGCATTTATTTCTGTATAGGAAAGATACAGAATTAGTTAATCTGCAAGCTCTGCTGAGTTGTAAAATTAAGTTGATGTGAAATAAAAAGCCAAGGAAAACCAGGATTTGTTTCTTTAGCATGTATATGACTATAGAAATAAAATATGATTGAGGAAGAAATGGACAAAAAAGAGCTAATGTTGATTAATTATGGATAAAACCCACTCCAGTATTCTTGCCTGGAAAATCCCATGGACAGAGGAGCCTTTTAGGCTACAATCCATGGGGTCGCAAAAAGTTGGACATGACTGAACAACTTCACTTTCACTTTACATAACATCTTCTATCTATATGATCACCAAATAAATGTGTTTTAAAAATCAAAATAATTTGTGGTGATGCATTTGGTTAGACGCTTAGTCCTTGGCAGGAAAGTTATGACCAACCTAGATAGCATATTAGAAAGCAGAGACATTCCTTTGCCAACAAAAGTCCATCTAGTCAAGGCTATAGTTTTTCTGGTAGTCATGTATGGATGTGAGAGTTGGACTATAAAGAAAGCTGAGCGCCAAAGAATTGATGTTTTTGAACTGTGGTGTTGGAGAAGACTCTTGAAGAGTCCCTTGGACTGCAAGGAGGTCAAACCAGTCCATTCTAAAGATCAGTCCTGGGTGTTCATTGGGAGGACTGATGTTGAAGCTGAAACTCCAATACTTTGGCCACCTGATGCAAACAGCTGACTCATTTAAAAAGACCCTGATGCTGGGAAAGATTGAAGGCAGGAGGAGAAGAGGATGACAGAGGATGATATGGTTGGATGGCATCACCAACTCAATGGAGATGAGTTTGGGTAAACTCTGGGAGTTGGTGACGGATAGGGAGGCCTGGTGTGCTGCAGTCCACGGGGTTGCAAAGAGCTGGACACAACTGAGCCATTGAACTGAACTGATGAAGGGCCGTGAAGAAGGATCCTAAGTGGCCCTTTCCTGAGAGCCATGTAGGGTAATTCAAGGATCAGTATGTACACAAAACAGTAATGATGAACTCCAGGCCACATGAAAGCACTGTCCAGCAGGAAGCATCACAGGAGGTCCTAGGAGGAAGAAAACAGGAGCACCATGAGTGGAAGTGATCCAGACCCAGGCATTTCTCCCAGAGGAGGGGAAGAAAGATGAGAGCACATCATGACTTATGTACTGTTAGCCCATCACTGAGGATTTAGGGATTCTGCCTACAATGCCCCCCTGGGTTTGACTCCTGGGTCGGGAAGATCCCCTGGAGGAGGAAATGGCAATCCACTCCAGTATTCTTGCCTGGGAAATGTCATGGACAGAGGACCCTGGTGGGCTATAGTCCACGGGGGTCACAAAAGAGTCAGATGTGACTGAGCATGCACGCATGCAGGAGGATTTCGGAGATGAAGACAAAACTCCGTAGTTTCATCACCCTTATAGTTACACTGGAGTCAGCACATCTGCTGAGTGCTTACCCTCTTCAGTCACAGTGCTCATTTCCCTCCTACTACACTCCTAAAGTCAGTGATTTAATTATTATTATTATCACATTATAGTTAATGTGAGGAAATTGGACCACAGAAATGAACCCACCTAAATTAACACAATCTGTGAACTGGGCAGACAGAGTTTAAATTTAGTTCCCCTTGGTAGCATTTTCTGCCTGAGTCTCTGTGTATTTTACATAGGTATTATCACAGTGCATGGTTTGTTACTTTTTCCCTATTATGTTACATATATTTAATAATCATTTTTTGATAACTACATACTGTTTCATGAGTGGTTACATCACCATTTGCTTAACACTTTATTATTGTTAAACTTTAAACATTTTCAAATTTTGGAAAGATTTTTTATGTGAACTTCCCCTTGTTCTTATGAGTCAATCCATAGGAGAAAAAGGATATGAAATCTCTTAAAAGCTATGTTATTAAATTCTCTTTTGTCAAAGATATGAGGATACTTAATTTATCACATTCCTGTCAGCACTGGGGAAGAATTATCAAAGCAAACAAACAAATAAAAAAACCCAAACCAAAAAAACATAGATTTGTAGGCAATAGTAAGCTTCCTGTGTTAATATGTTTTGATCTTAAATTCATTCGTTTGTTAAAAATATGTTTATTGAGTGCCTATTAATCTTGGGATGTATCAGTGGGCAAAATAGATAGTGATTATCTGTTTGACAATTTTACTCAAAGATTTTTATTATATATACCACTATAGCAACATGTAGAAGGCAGATTGATTAGAGGAGAGAAAGATTTGAGGAAGGGAGACCAGGTTCGGATGATATACTAATAGAATAAATAAAACAAATATTTAGCAACTTAGCCATTAAAAAAAAAGACAAAAGTGGATAGGATATGACAAAAGTAAAAAAAAAAAAAGTACAAATGTAGGATATGTAGTATCACAAGCTCCATGAGTTGTTTAGATCCTTAGTTCTAGTGGAATCTTCTTATAATGAAGATGTTATATAAAGTGCCCATCCCAGGGAATTCCCTGGCAGTTTAGTGGTTAGGACTCTATGTTCTCACTGTTAAGGCCCCACCTTCAATCTCTGGTCAGGGAAGGAAGATCCCTTAAGTCTTTCGATGTGGCCAAAAAGAAAAAAAAAGGTGCCCATACCAAATAGTGAAATTTAATAAGAACCTTGTAGGTTGAAGGGAGAGATTGTCAGAAGTCACTTTCACACATATTTCTCTTCCTACTTTTAATCCTGTGGCTCTTGGGTTGTCATGTTTTATAGCTTCAAATGAAGGTAGCATTTCAAGCAGGAGGGATTTGGTGGTGGTGAGAGATGTTGAAATTTGAGTTTGGTAGCCTAACAATAAAACTGAGACAGTATTGTCCCATGGCACCCTGAGGTAGGAGGGAAGGTGGTTATTCATCCACCCATTTCTGGCTACAGCGTAGCATCCTATAGCCAGAGAGTTGGTTCTTTATTTTTTGGCCATGCGGAATGTAGGATCCTAATTCCCTGACCAGGTAAGGAACCTGCGCCCCCTGCATTGGAAGCCTGGAGTGTTGGCAGAGAGGTGGTTCTTGAGTGTAACTGTCGCACAGTTAAAGTCTGCTTGAAAGTGGTCATATGGTAACACAATTCACTATTGTCATCTTAGAGGGTGGGCTGCGAAGAAATCAACCATAGCCTGTGTTTCCACAGACCACTTATTATTTGAGACAAAAATAGCTTGCAAAACAGAAAAGGTGTTTATTCAGAGGTCACACCTGCTAGGTATTTAGCTCAGTCCTGAGTACAAAGTAAGTGCTCAATAAATATTTGCCACTTTTGTTACTTACTGTACATCATCACTATTTTATTATTAAACTTGCCGAACGCAATTTTTTTCTCTCTCCTATTCCAAAGGCACCTAGAAGCGAGAGGGAAAAAGGAATAACACCACAGATGAAAGAGCAGGCAGGATCAAGGGGGAAGCTATTTTTAGGACCAGGCCGTGGCTAGGAAGTACGGAGGAAGGAGCAGGAAGAATAAAGAGGCTGATGAGGAGGGCAGAGGGGAGCTGAACAGTTAACTATGTGGAGTTGCGGGAGCAAATGAAAGGTCCTGGATGGGAAGAGCAGTTCATCGGAAAAACTAAAGAAGTGTTAGCAAGTCAGGGCTCTGAAATCCCTGAGGAATTTAGCTGCCTCGGGCTGAGCCCTGTTCTGTTTCTAAAAGCCTTGTAAGTACTGCAGGCCTGGCTCACTGCTGCAGGCAGGGGAGTGGGGATTTACAAATGAGAACAAATCGATCTGTTGCTACAGAGAAATTAAAGGCTGAAGTGCGCTCACTGATGACGGGTGGATGGACCTTTGTTTTGTTTTAAGTGAGATTAATAACTAAATGTTGAGATTTCAGTTGGTTAACTCCACAGAAGGCCCACACTGTTCTGCATGAGAACCAGACTGAAAGTTTCAAGATGGGGATACTGGTCTGAGGAGGTGGCCAGGACCAAGTGGAGTCAGTGACTGCTGAGCACATCCTCAGGTGTTTGCTGGGTTTTGCCTCAGCTGAGGAGGGAGGAGGCGGCATCTAAATGGTTCTTGAGCACACGGCTTGTTCAGGGCTTCCAAAGAGGACTGGCTCAGTGGCATCTCCACAGCCACTCCTGAGCACTGCCGAAGTGACCGGGTTTGTGCCAGTGGGAGGGACACCGTGGTGAGTTCAGACTTGGCGCACTGCCACCCACTTGTGTGCTTGCTTGCTAAGTCGCTCAGTCGCGTACAACTCTTTGCGATCCTATAGACTGTGGCCCACCAGGCTCCTCTGTTCTTGGCATTCTCCAGGCAAGAATACTGGAGTGGGTTGCCATCCCCTCCTCCAAGGGATCTTCCCAACCCAGGTATCAAACTCGCGTCTGTTATGTTCCCTGCGTTGGCAGGTGGGTTCTTTACCACTAACGCCACCTGGGAAGCTTGAGGCAAATCCCTTCGTCTGCTGCACCTCAGTTCCTCAGTCTGTAAAGCAAGGGGAAGAGCCCCCTGGATGCTGGATCATGAGTTAAATACAGCCTGAGGAGCAGGGGTCTGAAGAACCACTGGGCCCACGGATATATGGGCTCTTGTTGGAGGAATAACATCTAAGTCCTGTCTTCTCTGACCCAAGACCAAGTCTTTAACCCCTTCCTTGCCTTGGTGCTATAGCCTGTAAGATAGTTGTAATGACCTCTTGCCCATGGTAAGTGTGTTTGTCTCTGTTGGCTGTGAACTAGTCAAGGACAGAGACTACCTTTACATAGACTGAAGCCTGCTTCTCCCAGCCACCCATTTTCCCTCTCACATCAGCAACCAAATATTATTGTTCTCTTGGGTCTCTCCCCAGAGTTCTTTTATGCCTATACTAACACATACATACATATTTCCCTTCCCCAGCTCCCCATATCATTTGTTTCAAAATGGTAGTATAGTATAGTCCCTGTTCTGCATTTTCCACTTACTACTGTATTCTTTTTAACTTAGTTTATAATGTGTTTTCCCAGGCTTTGAAAAATAGCTTTATGGTATTTCATTTTATAATATGCCATAATTGATTTAAACAGCCCCACACTGATAAATATTTAGGTTATTTTCAGTCTCATGGTATGATAAATATTGCTGCATTGAATAATCTTACCTATAAGTGATTCTGCAGGTGTGTGGGTGTGTGATCTTGTGCTAATGAGACCAGCAGTGGATGTCATTTAGTGTGATTTGAAAAATTCTAATGAGGTGTCTCCCACTCAGATATCTATCCCACCAACTTAATTTGATTCTTCCAAATTCTACATCCAGAGTCATTCCTTTGCTTGTCTGTTATCAAAACGCCAACTGATTAAATCTTATCAGTCCTTTGCACTCTATCATGAGTGCTTAACCCCCTGAGCCATCTGGCTGAGGAAGAAGTCAGGGAGGAGATGGCAAGGAAAAGACTGTGAAAAGAGAGAGACCAGAGGGAAATAGTCAAATGTCACCTGTTTATTAATTTTGCCTACTTCAGCTCTATTATCAGAGAGACCTCCTCTAAAGCCCAGAGTTGGTCATAGCACACACCTGCTTAGTGTATTTCTGTGTCCTCTCCACCATCAGGATCAAAGGCACATTTGGCAGAGTGCCCATGCTCAAGTTGAGAGCTTCTTCTCTCTCAGCCTTCACTCTGCAAATCACAGCCGTTCCTCACCTCTGTCTCTGCTCATGTGGGCGATGCTTTCTCGTTTGGAGGCCTCTGCTCACAATACCTGTGTGCTGTGCACTCCCTTTGGACCAGCACCCCACTCCAGTACTCTTGCCTGGAAAATCCCATGGACGGAGGAGCCTGGTGGGCTGCAGTCCATGGGGTCGCTAAGAGTCAGACACGACTGAGCGACTTCACTTTCACTTTTCACCTTCATGCATTGGAGAAGGAAATGGCAACCCACTCCAGTGTTCTTGCCTGGAGAATCCCAGGGACGGGGGAGCCTGGTGGGCTGCCGTCTATGGGGTCGCACAGAGTCGGACACGACTGAAGCGACTTAGCAGCAGCAGCAGCAGTGGTGCCTCAGCTCTACCAGGTGACCCAGTGGTCACCTGCCTCGGGTGTCCTTTGCCGTCTTGCCTGGTTTCAGCTCTGAGGGCCGTGCTGTGCACTTGTGCTTAACTTTCACCAAGCTGAAGTTTCATAACATGGCAATTGCCCTTAAAACTTCTTGGTTTTTTGAACTTACGGTTACCAGGGAGGAGGAACAGGGTTGGGGGTAGAGGTAGAGATAGAGCATTCAGGATTGACATGTACACACTGCTGTATTTAAAATGGATAACCAATAGGATCCTGCTGTATAGCAAAGGGAACTCTGCTTATTGTTATGTGGCAGCCTGGATGGGAGGGGAGTTTAGTTTGGGGGAGGATAGATCCATGTATACATGTGACTGAGTCCCTTGCTGTCTACCTGAAACTATTACAGCATTGTTAATCAGCTATATCCTGATACAAAACAAAGAGTTTTATTAAAAAATAAAGTTTTTAAAAAAAATTCCTATATCTTAAAAGACCATAGCTCCTTTAGAGATAGAAACTCTTTCTTTTTCAGTCTTTTTTAGCTCTAGTGCCCATAGAACAATAGGGACTCACAAAAAGTTTTTGCAGTGATAAATAAATGGAATGTCCTTTAGCCCAAGGGATGAATTTTTTAAAATGAATGTTTATTGGAATATAGTTGCTTTACAATGTTGCATTAGTTTCTGCTGTACCGGAAAATGAGTCAGCCATACATGTACATATATACCCTCCCTTTTGGACTTCCTTCCCATTCAAGTCACTGCAATGCATTAAGTACCAAGGGATGAATTAATAGGCAACTAATCAAAATGGAATATTGGGTAGAAGGAACGAAAAATCGAATTAGATCACCATCTGGATTATTAGACCGAGTATTCAAAATCTGACTTTGTTTTTCAAAATAGATGCTGGCTGGAATCCCATACAAAGCTAGTGCAAGGAGTTTCTGTTTTGCCAGTTCCTGCAAAGAATCACCCGGTCACAACGATGGTCTCTGGCTTTCAAATCCTTTTAGTCACAGCTATTTTGGTTTGCATTGATGTGATGAAGATGCAGCCTGATCATTTTTTCCTTTGTAGTCATCTAGGGAAGGAGAAGGGAGTGGTGAGCAGACTTGTGCCTGACTCATCTGGCCTGGCAGAGACATGGCTGAATGAGGGATTCTGGTGTCTAGCTCAGCATATTTGGCTTTGAGAGGTGGGTTTGAATTCAGTCAGTTCAGTTCAGTTCAGTCACTCAGTCATGTCCGACTCTTTGCCACCCCATGGACTGCAGCACTCCAGGCCACCCTGTCCGTCACCAACTCTCGGAGTTCACTAAAGCTTATCTTCATTGAGTCGGTGATGCCATCCAACCGTCTCATCCTCTGTCGTCCCCTTCTCCTCCTGCCTTCAATCTTTCCCAGCATCAGGGTCTTTTTAAATGAGTCAGCTCTTCATATCAGGTGGTCATAGTATCGGAGTTTCAGCTTCAACATACGTCCTTCCAATGAACACCCGGGACTGATCTCCTTTAGGATGGACTGGTTGGATCTCCTTGCAGTCCAAGGGACTCTCAAGAGTCTTCTCCAACACCACAGTTCAAAAGCATCAATTCTTCGGCACTCAGCTTTCTTTATAGTCCAACTCTCACATCCATACATGACTACTGGAAAAACCATAGCCTTGACTAGATGGACCTTTGTTGGCAAAGGAATGTCTCCGCTTTTTAATATGCTCTCTGGGTTGGTCATAACTTTCCTTCCAAGGAGTAAGCGGCTTTTAATTTCATGGCTGCAATCACCATCTGCAGTGATTTTGGAGCCCACAAAAATAAGTCTGCCACTGTTTCCCCAACTATTTGCCATGAAGTGATGGAACCGGATACCATGATCTTCGTTTTCTGAATGTTGAGCTTTAAGCCAACTTTTTCACTCTCCACTTTCACTTTCATCAAGAGGCTCTTTAGTTCTTCTTCACTTTCTGCCATAAGGGTCATGTCATCTGCCTATCTGAGGTTGTTGATATTTCTCCCGGCAATCTTGATTCCAGCTTGTGCTTCTTCCAGCCAAGTGTTTCTCATGGTGTACTCTGCATATAAGTTAAATAAGCAGGGTGACAATATACAGCCTTGACGTACTCCTTTTCCTGTTTGGAACAAGTCTGTTGTTCCATGTTCAGTTCTAACTGTGGCTTCCTGACCTGCATACAGATTTCTCAAGAGGCAGGTCAGGTGGTCTGGTATTCCCATCTCTTTCAGAATTTTCCACAGTTGATTGTGATGCACACAGTCAAAGGCTTTGATATAGTCAATAAAGCAGAAATAGATATTTTTCTAACTCTCTTGCTTTGTTGATGATCTAGTGGATGTTGGCAATTTGATCTCTGGTTCCTGTGCCTTTTCTAAAACCAGCTTGAACATCTGGAACTTCACGGTTCATGTATTGTTAAAGCCTGGCTTGGAGAATTTTGAACATTACTTTACTAGAATGTGAGATGAGTGCAACTGTGTGATAGTTTGAGCATTCTTTGGCATTGCCTTTCTTTGGGATTGGAATGAAAACTGGCCTTTTCCAGTCCCGTGACCATTACTGAGTTTTCCAAATTTGCTGGCAAATTGAGTGCAGCACTTTCACAGCATCATCTTTCAGGATTTGAAATAGCTCAACTGGAATTCCATCACCTCCACTAGCTTTGCTCATAGTGATGCTTCCTAAGGCCCACTTGACTTCACATCCCAGAACATCTGGCTTTAGGTGAGTGACCACACTATTGTGATTATCTGGGTTGTGAAGATCTTTTTTGGACAGTTCTTCTGTGTATTCTTGCCACCTTTTCTTAATGTCTTCTGCTTCTGTTAGGTCCATACCATTTCTATCCTTTATTGAGCCCAACTTTGCATGAAATTTTCCCGTGGTATCTCTAATTGTCTTGAAGAAATCTCTAGTCTTTCCCGTTCTGTTGTTTTCCTCTATTTCTTTGCATTGATCACTGAGGAAGGCTTTCTTATCTCTCCTTGCTATTCTTAGGAACTGTGCATTCAAATAAGTATATCTTTCCTTTTCTCCTTTGCTTTCACTTCTCTTCTTTTCACAGCTATTGTAAGGCCTCTCAGACAACCATTTTGCTTTTTTGCATTTCTTTTTCTTGGGGATGGTCTTGATCCCTGTCTCCTGTACAATGTCATGAACCTCCATTCATAGTTCTTCAGGCACTCTATCAGATGTAGTCCCTTAAATCTATTTCTCACTTCCACTGTTTAATCATAAGGGATTTGATTTAGGTCATAACTGAATGGTCTAGTGGTTTTTCCTGCTTTCTTCAATTTAAGTCTGAATTTGGCAATAAGGAGTTCATGGTCTGAGCCACAGTCAGGTCCTGGTCTTGTTTTTGCTGACTGTATAGAGCTTCTCCATCTTTGGCTGCAAAGAATATAATCAATCTGATTTCAGTGTTGACCATCTGGTGATGTCCATGTGTAGAGTCTTGTCTTGTGTTGTTGGAAGAGGGTATTTGCTATGACCAGTGTGTTCTCTTGGCAAAACTCTATTAGCCTTTGCCCTGCTTCATTCTGTACTCCAAGGCCAAATTTGCCTGTTACTCCAGGTGTTTCTTGACTTCCTACTTTTGCATTCCAGTCCCCTATAATGAAAAGAACATCTTTTTAGGATGTTAGTTCTAAAATGTCTTTTAGGTCTTCATAGAATTGTTCATCTTCAGCTTCTTCAGCATTATTGTTCGGGGCATAGGCTTGGATTACCATCATACTGAATGAATTCCAAGGTTTGCCTTGGAAAGGAATAGTGATCATTCCATCATTTTTGAGATTGCATCCAAGTACTGCATTTTGGAGTCTTTTCTTGACTATGATGGCTACTCTATTTCTTCTAAGGGATTCTTGCCCACAGTAGTAGATATAATGGTCATCTGAGTTAAATTCACCCATTCCAGTCCATTTTAGTTCACTGATTCCTAAAATGCTGACGTTCACTCTTGCCATCTCCTGTTTGACTACTTCCAATTTTCCTTGATTCATGGACCTAACTAACATTCTAGGTTCCTATGCAATATTGCTCTTTACAGCATTAGACTTTACTTCGATAAAGTTTGAATTGAGGGTGTTTAACTTTATAGACCTAGGCTATAATACACAAGTTCAGTTCAGTTCAGTTCAGTCGCTCAGTGGTGTCCGACTCTTTGCGACCCCATGAATCGCAGCATGCCAGGCCTCCCTGTCCATCACCAACTCCCGGAGGTCACTCACTCAAACTCACGTCCATCGAGTCAGTGATGCCATCCAG
>NW_011494939.1:3586580-3586919 GCF_000754665.1 Bison bison bison
TCATCCTCTGTCGTCCCCTTCTCCTCCTGCCCCCAATCCCTCCCAGCATCAGTCTTTTCCAATGAGTCAACTCTTCATATGAGGTGGCCAAAGTACTGGAGTTTCAGCTTTAGCATCATTTCTTCCAAAGAACACCCAGGACTAGAATGGACTGGTTGGATCTCCTTGCAGTCCAACGGACTCTCAAGAGTCTTCCTCAACACCACAGTTCAAAAGCATCAGAAAACGAAAATCATGGCATCTGGTCCCACCGCATCATGGGAAATAGATGGGGAAACAGTGGAAACAGTGTCAGACTTTATTTTTCTGAGCTCCAAAATCACTACAGATGGTGACTGC
>NW_011494939.1:3587245-3612700 GCF_000754665.1 Bison bison bison
AGAAGACTCTTGAGAGTCCCTTGGACTGCAAGGAGATCCAACCAGTCCATTCTGAAGGAGATCAGCCCTGGGATTTCTTTGGAAGGAATGATGCTAAAGCTGAAACTCCAGTACGTTGGCCACCTCATGAGAAGAGTTGATTCTTTGGAAAAGACCCTGATGCTGGGAGGGATTGAGGGCAGGAGGAGAAGGGGACGACAGAGGATGAGATGGCTGGATGGCATCACTGACTCAATGGACGTGAGTCTGAGTGAACTCCGGGAGTTGGTGATGGACAGGGAAGCCTGGCATGCTGCAATTCATGGGGTCGAAGAGAGTTGGACACGACTGAGCAACTGATGTGATCTGATCTGATCATAGTTTATTTAAGTGCCATAAGACCACCAACCATGTCACGTTGGTACTTGGATATGTTTCCCTCAATATCATAAAATATTAGTGAAATTTCTCTCTATACAAATTTCTATGTATTTCTCTAAATACAGCGTGTGTATTTGTGTGTATGTTCATGTGATATCTGTGACTTGAGTGCTGGCCAGAGTTCCTGATGAAGTTTACAGCCAGAGTATGTTTAGCTTGACATATAGTCCAGAATGCTTGGCTTTCAATCCTGGCTTCATACCAGCCTTACAACCCTTTGCAGATCATTTAACATTTTCATCACTTGTGTTGTCATCTGTAGAATAGGTTGATGATAATTCATGAAATATTTTGGGGATAAATGAATTAATATACATAAAGTATTTTGGCTGGCACTTGGTAAATGTTTGATACATGATAGTGATTATTATCAAGTCCCTCTACATGACATTGGGAGTGCTCAGTGGATGAAAAATAGTGGTTTGTATGAACCCTGGGTTGGGGTTTAGTGTTGAAAATATGTATCAGTTCTCATTTTTCTCCTCACCTCTTTACCTCCTCAGGGGAGCCTGAAGATAGAATAGCTAGATTGGGGTAACTTAGCTGTCCTTTGGAGGAGAGCAGACTGGGGAGGATGAACCCAGGCTGTGGAAGGAAGCTTGGCCAGGCAGCAAGTAGGTTTCATGAGAGTTCAGGTATGGGTGGAGCTTTCCAGGTGGCTCAGCAGTAAAGAATCCACCTGCCAATACAGGAGCCACTGGGGATGTGGTTTAGATCTCTTGGTCAGGAAGATCCCATTGAGGAGGAAATGGCAACCCACCCAGTATTTCCTGCAGGGATAATGTCACGGAGAGAACACCCTGGAGGGCTACAGTCCATGGGTTACAAAGAGTCCGACACGACTGAGCAACTGAGCACGCACGCATGCACACACATACGCATGCACGCATGCATGCAGGTACGGTTGGGTCACCATGGTGATGGATAGGCTGCTGGTGCTGGTGCCGCCATTGTGGGCTGGACTTCTCAGTGGACACTGACAAGAGAAGGCAGATTGTCCGGCATGGAGAAACTGTGCAGCTCAGGTCTCAGACAAAAGTCTAGTTTCCATAATCTACAAATCAGTAAAAAAAAAAGTTCCAAGCCCTACAAAAAAGTGAGCAAAGGATAGTTTGCAGAAAATAGAAATGCAATACCTTAAGTACACGAAAGCTATTCAGCCATGCTCATAGGAAGAGAAATGTAAATTGCAATGACAGTGAAATTTCATTTCTCACCTATCATAATGGCAAACAAAAAGAGTTTGATAACATTGAGAGATTGTTCTCTGCCAATTGATAAGACTTCTAGAGATAGATTTGTTAATATCTATTAAAATGAAATGCAATTTCATTGACTGAGCAATTCCACTTGTGGTAGTGAAACCCACATATATATTCTCAAATGTCTGAAATGATCCATGTAAAAGATTATTCACTGAGATATTGTTTATAGTAGTACAGTTTTCAGAACATCCCGAAAGTCCAGTAATAGGATTGGTTAAATAAATAATAATGCATCAATTTCATGAAATATTAACAGCAGTAAACAAAAATGATGGAGGACTTTATTTACAGATGTGAACTCCAAGATTTCTTGTTAAATGAGAGGGAGCAAAGTGTGGAAAAGCATTTCTAGTGGGCTACTATTTGTGTCTAAAAAAGGAAAAAAGACTATATACATATATATTATTGTTGTTCAGTCACTAAGTCATGTTCAACTGTGCACAAAATAGACAATAATTTGCTTATTGAAAAGGGAATTAAGCATTGAGGCTTGGAGGTTAAGTGAGAGAAAAACTTTCCACTTTATACCATTTTGTAGTGTTGGAATTCTGAATCATATTAATTCATTACCTATTCAGTGTTTTCAAAAATAGGAATATGGCCTCTGGCTCTCCAATATAACCATTGACTTTAACATGAAAAAGTGTGTTTTGACATACTAATCAATGCAATTACTTAATCCTATTCCACCCTACTTCTGGTATAGGGTGACACCAACCAATGTTTGAGTAAATCTGATGCCCAGGACACTGTGATGGATTTCTCCCATAGCTCCCTGGTGTCCACAGTCAAGTGGTGCTGGACATGCACCGCCCCAGAGGTAAGATGGTTGTAGTGGCAGGAACAAGACTGCTGAGTTGGAATACTGCCTCTAACACCCATTGGCCGTGTTAACCTGGTTGAGTTGCCTTACCTCTGTAAACCTCAGTTTCTTGAACTGTAAAATGGAAATAATAACTGCTCCCTGTTGCATCATGAAGTCAGCCTTGGCTACCCTGATATACTGTAAGATTTCAAGTATTCAAGACTTAAATTCATGAATAACAACATCTCTATTCTGGCCCACCACATCGTTGTCCCAGCTGACCTCTGTCAGAGTCACAGGAGAGCTGGCCAAACTCACCTCTGCACCTTGTTTCACTCACTCACTCGGAAATCCCTCGGGACCACAGTTCTCTGGCCCCTGCTGTGTCCCTGGACATGGTCTCTGTTCTTTCCAGGGCAGCCAGCTTTCCCTCTAAGGTACCCTTGACTTACCCCTAAGGATGCATCTCTTATTCTATTTTAAATCTAGACTCTAGCAGCTTTTTGGACAGTCTTCTCATTTTCTTATGATGGAGAGAAAGGGCATTCCTTCAGTATTGAGGTGAGGGCCAGTCTATGGTGTTTGAAGCCCCAGGGACATGGCAACAATGACACGTATCTTGGGGATATTTGTGCCAGGGCTACAGGGATAGGCCAATGTCTTCTCTCTCTTCTCCTCCAGCTCACCCCTCATCTGGGGCAAATGTCAGACCCCTATGCCACCTCTGCATCAGCTTGAGTTTGGCTTGGTGTGATTTGTAATCAACTGTATGTAAAATGTGTATGTGTCTTGCCAACTGTTGACTTAAGCAACTGCTGGGACCTGCTACCAAGTGACATCAAGGCTCTGAGGTGGTGGTTTTATAGTCTGCCTAAGAAGTGGTAGAAGCTTCAGGTTTATATGTGTTCATATGCTTTACTGGGAGAAAAATGCATATATGGTGAATAGCTTCGTTGCTATGGCGAGACAGAATGCTTTTTGAAAAAGTTTCTCTTTAAAGTCAACGATTAATCACTTGCAAGGCAGAGGGAAAACAGGAGGAGGAAAAAAACCCAGACTGTGGTAGGCTAGATTTCCCCCAGATATTATTGCCGCTTCTGTCTCTGCAGCCGAACATAACAGCTGGTGAGTAGGGAGAAACTGGAGAAAGATCTTTTTTGCCTTTAATCCAGTATGCTGTTTTCCTGTGCCCGTTTTACTGTAATTCTCAGCGGCCGCGGGACAAAAGCTGTTGACTGATACATGCAATTACCTCCTCTAATATTGCTCTCAACTGTCGGCCCTGACTGACAAAAGTGGATGAGGTTTAGTTAAGGTCTGGGAAAACACTCTTTTAATAAAAGCCAGTCTCATCTCTATGATCACCTCCCCCCGTCAGACCTTTTCATCTGTTTTCTGGAAAGATAAGGCCTGGTGATGGAAAGTTAAAAAGTGGTGCTGAACTTGGACGTTCTGGACGCCAGTATTTACCTCACAAAAAGACGCCACAGTATGTGTGTGTGTGTGTGTGTGTGTGTGTGTGTCTATGTGTGTGCTATTTGCATTGGAAATGAGAATCAGTTTGGGTCATTGGATAGGGTTTTCCCAGAAAGAATAAGAAGTTATTTTAGAAAGTTATAAACCAGCTCTTTGTTGATTTCAGCCCATGTTTGGTTTTGGTGGGCACGGGAAGCCTTAAGGAGGTGACCCTTTGAGTCCTTCTCTGGGTTGCTAGACTTGGGTGGCTCCATTCCTATGGAAGATATACACAGCGACAGCGGTAAGGAGCTGGAGATGGAAACCTCTCCCCTCCAATCCCCCACAGTGCTGTGTGTGCGCACTCACGGTGGCAAGAAAGGGGCTAAAATCCTAGTGGAGGGCCCTTTAGTAAGAAGATCACCACCGCCCCGGCCCCTGCTCCATGCCTTTGCTTCCAAGAACTCCTAGTTCACACAGAATAGGACGGGATCACAGAAGTGAGGACGATGGCCTATTTACAAGCATGGTTTGGAAGACTGAAGTGGAAACTGCAGGGAGATGTCCTCATAAGAGCCCCAAACTGTATGGATTGGACTGTGTCCCTGTCTGCTGAGAGGCCTGCCGGTTGCTGTGAGTGCAACTGCTGGCCCTGATGCCGACGGAGCCAGTTCTTCAGGTCAGCTGGGAGCACTTGGTAGTCGGTCCTCTGATGAGGGCAAGTTTGCAGAGGGGGCTGGGCCTGAAGAGGTCACAGTTTATTCACAGGCCCAGGAGGGAGCTAGCTTAGGTCTGAAGGAAGTCAGCTCTCTTATCGACAGAGCAGGTAGCTGAGTCTATCAGTTTTCCCCTGTGTTGGCACTCAATTTTCATAACACACTTTGTAATGTGATAAGGTCTGCACAGTATTAATAGTGGCAATGGCATGGCAAGGTTATTCCTGTGCAGTTTTAATAAAAAAGCAAGGGGCCACTCTGTTGATGGAGTGAATTATCTAGGATTTTAGAACCAGGACACAATCTCTCTCAAGTGTCTGCAGACTCTACTAAAAAAACTTCTTCCCACAGAGATAAGCCTGCCTTCCAACCTCCACCCCCAACTCCCCACTGATATGGAGACCAAGTTAACATCTCCCTTGCTTTCTTCAGGGGTTTCAGAGCATGTCAGCTGTGGAAGGGAATGGACTGGAATCTTGGAGTGTGTCACATGGGAAAAGACAAGAGTCATTGCCAAGGAGTCCTCCACCCGGGAGGAGAGACCGAATTTCAGTCTAAGGTGACAAAGCGCTGAAGTGTTCCAAGGGAGGTGAATGCATAAGCCCACGAGCAAGAGGAGATAGTCAGTCATGGCTGGTGGAGGAAGAAAGAGGTGCCCCAGCTGAACCATATGAAAGGACATCTGACTTCTGGGAGGGGATGGCAGGGGAAGTTTTGACATGAGGCATACTGGGAAGGAGGACTCTTTCTTTTTTTTTTTTTTAACTGTGGAATTCTGCCCCCACTGCCACACACAACCACATATGCACTCACACCTACGCAAACCACACACACACACTCATATTCACACTTCTTTCCCCTAGTCCCAACTCTGTCTTTGCATCAAAATCACCCAGAGCTTTAAATAAAATACAGATGCTGAGGCTTCTCAGATATACTAAATAATCATCTCTGGGAGCAGGGTCTGAATTTTTTCATTTTTTAAAAATTTAGTAACATGCATGCCCAAAGTGAAAATTCATAGTACAGAAAAGAAAATCCTTTCACCTCTCAGTCCTACTCCCCAAAGGCAGACACATTTTATTTTTTTTTTAAGATCACACCATGCAACACGTGGGATCTTAATTCTCCACGTCCCCTCTATTAGGAGCACAGAGTCTTAACCGCTGGACTATGAGGGAGGTCCTAAGGCAGACATTTCTAACAGTTCCTTGAAATCTGTTTTCTTCCAAACACTATGTTCATACATAGCCATCGGTTATTATTTTTAACCTCTGTCAAAGATTGTAATGAATAGTCAGGTGAGAATCTCCTATTTGGGTCCTGCTCTGTCCCCCTCGGAGATACATCTTTTGTGGGGAAAGGAGGGCTGGAAGAGGGAAGCTTAGGAAGTGGGGAGCTTTCTGAGTGGACAAGCAGACAGGACAGCCAAAGGACAGAGCCCAGAGAGGGGCTACTCAAGGAGGCAGAGTGCTTGAGAGTGAAAAGAGGCAGCAATTCCTCTTAATGCACAAGTCCCCAAGCGCTGAAAAAGGCAGAGTGGCAAGAGACAGAATCCAGTGGGGCTCAGTGAAGAATGCCTTCCAGAGGAGACTTGAAGAGTCTCAAAATGAGAGGAATGGGTATTCAGGGTGGCAAGACTGGCATGGGATGTAAATGCTCCTTCATCCTTTATTCCAGGCATCTTTTTCTTCAGTTCTTTAGGAGGCAGGGGCAATTGTAAGAGTGTGCACTTTAGTGTCCAGCTGCCCTGGATTCCAGAGGTTGAATGCATAGTAAGCGTGTGGTGACAGATGTACAGGAGGCACTGGGGAGCGAAGGGTGAAGGAGACATGCCCTCGTCGTATTCAGTCTTGCGGGTAGATAGACATGCAGAACCCCCAGTGCAATGTGATGAATGTTTTCCTAACAACAGATCAGTGCAAGGTGTATTGGGGAGAATAGGACTGCTGCTAAGTCGCTTCAGTCATGTCTGACTCTGTGTGACCCCATAGATGGTGGCCCACCAGGCTCCCCCGTCCCTGGGATTCTCCAGGCAAGAACACTGGAGTGGGTTGCCATTTCCTTCTCCAATGCATGAAAGGGAAAAGTGAAAGTGAAGTCGCTCAGTCGTGTCCGACTCTTCACGACCCCATGGTCTGCAGCCCACCAGGCTCCTCCGTCCATGGGATTTTCCAGGCAAGAGTACTGGAGTGGGGTGCCATTGCCTTCTCCAAGAATAGGACTAGGACTCATATTATTTCTTTTAAGAACTAAATAAGGACCTCATTAGCCAGAGTCTTCAAATAGGTCATATGTTTTTATTGCCAGATTCTGGAAAGGTCCGTATTCATCTGTTTCAGACAAAATTGCGGGACAGCTGAGGTTGGGTTGACTTTGGCCAACCCTTGGTTATAGTTCTGTGGTCTGTTGGCTTTCCAGGGTCTCCACAAGTCACACAAGGGCACAAGTGGTTCCCTCATCCTTGTTTGATAGCTCTTGTTCTTCAAAATGCAGGCGAAGTCAGAGGTAGAAATCAAAGGCTTACTTGAGTTTTATTGCTTTCAGGACTTTTACAATTGCTTTACTGTCTTCCTGATAATACAATTACATTTTCTGTAGACAACATGTATCTGGAAAGGATCAGTATGTACTGAAGTCAGTCTTTTTTTTTTTTTGAAAAATGGGTCAGAAAGAAATATTCATGTTGTATCACAGACTAGCCCTGGGTTGAGTTCCAGACTTGTTTTTGTTTGTTTTTTTGCTGGTCATTCCTGTCATAGAACGGCCTGTGAATTTTTTTTCCTTTTTTTAAACTTGAAGGACTTTTGACAGTGACAGTTTTTCTTTTTCTATTAGAATTCCTGCCATGTGTCAGACGTGGCTGTTGGCATGGTGTCTCTGCAGCAGCGTTGCAAAGGGAGTATTTTGCTCTTGTCATCTTTTTTACAGATGAGGGAAATGAAGACACCAATACATGCAGAATCTTACCTGAGCTCCTGTTCTGTTGTGGCCAGGCTGGCATTTGAACTTGGATGACCCCACATGAAAATTAAGCCTCTCACTTTACAGATGAATTAACTGAAGTCCCAAGATCACCTGCCTCATCAGTTGTAGATTTTGGAACCCAGGGCTTCTGAATTTGTGACCAGTGTGCTTCGCATGACAAGAAGGTCGACTGTAAAGAGCAGACTCTGCCTTTGGTCTCTTCCCTTCTGAGGGCATCCTGCGTACTGTCACTCTACAACCTGCTCGAACTCCCAAGCCCTCAACACACACACACATCCATGTTTTGGTTTCCCCCTAACCACTGATGATGGTCCTAGACTCTGCCCATCCTGACCGCTAATCTCTCTGGCGTGGATCCCACAGTCCGGCCGGACAGCCCCTCTGATGCCTGTAGGAACAAGATACATGCTTTCCTCACTCCATCTTTATTCACCGTTTCCAACTAGTTGGCCTGCTCTCTTCCTGCCAGAGCTACAGGTCTAAATGATACCTGTCTTTCAGACCCATCGGAAATGCCACCACTTTGATGAAGCTTGTGAAGTTGTGTAGGATCTGTTGCTCTTGTTGAGGGTTAAGGGACAGGGGGGAAAGAAAATGGGGTGGAACTCAGGAAAATGGTTCTGAAGCTTGGAAATGGGTGTAGCATTGTATAACCCAAGGCCAGTCAACAGCCACAAGACCTGTGGCTTTTTGAGTTCTTGCTGTGTCTTGAAACAATGAGTGCCATGACACTTTCTGAAGTCTCCACAGCAAGTCATCATTTTGCTGGAGCTGGAATTCCAGCCAATCCTGCCTGAAGTCAGAGCTTGTGCTCTCCTTTACCATTGTATGATCTCCCAAGACAACAGGTCATGTGGCAAGAAAAGAATACAGCCATCCTTACGTGGAGGATTAAAGAGATGAAACAAAATTGGGGTCATGGATGGAGACAAAGCAGCGAAGGGCCCTGGAATTGGAAGAGATGAAGGAACGGCCTGGAGTGGAACTCTTCAGGCTGTGGCCTTTGGGTCTCTGGAGCCTCTATCATTAACAGTGACCATCTGGACACCAGGAATTGTGCTCACAGCTTGTGTCTTTTGCTTTGTGTCTTAGGGCTTTGAGGCCCAAGCTCCCTGAAGGCAGAGACTACATCTATATCTTTGTGGGGTGGAGACATAGTCTGGCCAAGCAGCCACATGGGAAGTGCCGAGGAGCAGGCATCTTGATCTGCCCAGGGATATGGGGAGGCTTCACAGAGAGATGAAGTTCCAGGCAGAGAAGGGAACAGGGTGAGGGAATCAAGGTGGAGGGTGGGGCACACATTCAGGCAGGAAGGCCAGGAGAGGTAGCAGGCTGCATTGAGGGGCACGCCCAGACTATTAGTCAAGGCTGGAGAAGCAGCTCAAGGCTGTGCATAGATGTAAAAGCTGAAACCTCCCACCTCCACTTATATGCTTCAATGCCCCCTGCAACAGACATGCCCAGCACCCTACCACTTGAAACGCTGCCTTATTTCTGAGAGGGACCAGGGTATCCATCCTTACTCATCTAGAGAATTCTATTCATCTTTTAAGACACTTTAAACATGTGTCTTGTGAGGCTTGCCTTACAGTCTCAAGTAGAATTCCCTGTTTCCTCAGAAGTATCTTTTCTACCTCTCTGTTCTAGCACTGGGCACCCTGTTTTGTCTCTCTTCCCTGTTATCGCGGGAGCTCCTCCCAGGGGAGAAACTGTGTCCTGTCTTTGTGTCCCCAGAACAAGCAGATAGTCGGTACTCAGTACATTCTGATGATGGAGCAGCTTCAGCCCAGCATTCTGTGTTTTTCAGGGAGACAGAGTGAGCAGCCAGTGGGGACTCGTGAGGCTGGGAAGAGGAGATGGGAATTTGCAAGTTTGGTCTGTAAAGTCTGCTGGGGACTTCTTACTGTGATGGCAGGAGGCACCTGCTCCCCCTGACTCCTATTAGCCTCTGCTAACTGCCAACCAGGCCTGTGATGTCTCTGCATTTTTCCCCTTTGTCACTTTTTTTTTTCTTTCCTGCGAGGAGTTTAGCAGCCCCTAAGGAGTTTGATTATATTGCAAGATGAATAAGATATTTGAATTGCGCTATTTAAATGAGTCATCTCAACCCTAGTGTAATTGTTCACCCCCTGTCACACTCAACGTGACTACATTTCCAAACGAGTGCTTTGGCCTGAATAGGGCATTGCTGAAATTGTTTGGTTCCAGTTCTCAACAGCTTTATCGTTTGCATCACAGGGTGTGTCTTTTGTTTCACATCTGGGCAGATGTGGACTTTTACAGTCACCCACCAGAGCTATTGGAACAAGCAATGTAGCTTTACAGAAGGAAGTTGAACCGATTTTCTAGATGTTTGCACATGTGTGTGGTGTGTGTTGGGGGCAGGGTGGGAGCTAGGGAGGAGTGGCAGAGTGCAGAGTGTCATAGAAGGTGATGTCTGATTGCAACTGAGCAGCTTCTCAACATAGAATAGGACTCAAGCTGAATAGATTTAGATTTTGGATTTGTGGTCTGAAATCTCCTTGATTCATATTTCTGTTTTGAGAGTTTTTGTCACTTTTACAACTAAGCCTTCACTGATGGTCTCAGAATGGTTGGCCCAGGGGCCCAGGGTGCCTTAGCATTTCTTCGTCTTGGAACTGAGCCAGAGAACAGGACGGTGACCACTGCCCACAGGGAGTTGGGCACCTCTCTCTTCTTTGTTCATTTCTTCTAATGAAGAGAACATGATTGAAGGTCAGACTGTCAAACACAACTCCAAAGCTGCCTCTCCACATCTGGGAAGGTCTCAGTAAGGAACTGGTGGAGAAGTTGCCCCAGGGTGGCAAGGCCCATACTGAGAGAAAAAAGATTTAAACTTTCCAAATTAGGGGTATGCAGTATTCCTAAAGTGATAAAGTCAGGTGTTAAGATTCATTCAGTAGATGTTGCTTGTGTGCCCATGAGTCGAGCCCGTGCTCAGGGGATGGTGGTACAAGAGAAAGAGGCCCTTGAGACCCTGTCTTCAAGAAGTTCACAGCCTAGTGTGGTTGATGGGCATGCAAATGATCATAACAGAGTAGAGGCGTGTCAGAGTGCTGTGGAAAATTAGGACAGCAGGGTCTGCCCAAGGAGATTGGCCAAAGTTTTTGAAAAGTAGGAGGTACTTTTGTTAGAACTTGAAGGTTCTAACCTTCAAGTTAGAATGAATAGTAAATGGCATTTACTATTAATAAACTGGACAATTTTGGGGATGGTATTTTAGGCAAAGTTTAAGGTAGCTAGAAACTCATGTATGGTGTTGGAGATGAGATGGTTAAAACATGAAGAACACAGTGTCTGTTAATTTTACACTGTAGATGTATTAGTATGTGTTCAGTTGCAAGGTCAGAAATCCCTAACACAAAGGGGTTAAACTCTAAAGAAGATCCGTCAACATATATAATATGCTCAAAGGCAGGGATATTTCAAGAAGGCTGAATTCAGTAACTCAACTCTATCATTAAGGACCTAGATTCCTTCCACCTTTCTGCTCTGCCATCCTTGGTATGATGGTTTATCCTCAGACTTGCTCTTCTCCTGAGCAGAAGATGATTGAAAAGAAGGAGAGGTTTGTTTGTTTGCTTTCTTTCTTGATGTGTATCTTTTTAATCAGTGAGGAAAAGCTTTCTTAAGAAGCTCCCATCAACTCATCCTCATGGCTCAGTGGCTAAAACTGCATGACATACCCAATCCTAAACCATTCACTGGCAAGGGGAATGCGACCACCATGACTGGCTCACCCTAACCTTGACTTTCCCCCTGGAGGGGGAAAGACCCACTTCTTCTGAAATATATGGCCAGATAGAGGAAAGTGGAGCAAAATCGGGCCTGAGAGAAAGTAGGGGAAAGGGGACAAATGACTGCAGAGTTGGCAATCAAGTGTTTGCTACAGTAGGTGATAAACAGTTATGATAGATGTTTGAGCAGGAGTTGGCATGATTAGCTCTTCATGTTAAAAAAAAAATCCTGTCACTAGTGTAGAGTTTATTTTTGTAGACAGAACAAATGGAATAATTCTATGAGAAGTCAAGCTACCAATCTATACATATATATACACACACACACACACATATATATGTGTATATGTGTGTATATATACACACATATATGTATACACACATATACACGCACATGTATGTATATATGTGTATACACACATATATGTATATATACACACATATATGTGTATACACACACACGTATATACATATACACACATACATATGTGTATATATGTGTAAATATGCACATATATGTGTGTGTGTACACACACACACACACACACACACACTTATATGGAATTGGAGCTAAATTTTTCCTTGGGCCATTCTCTCCTCTCTATCTTCAGGGATAAAGGGGAGCTAAGGGGTTGGGGAGGTTCCAGAACAGAGTAGAAGGTTTTCACTCAGGATTTGCCAGGAAGTCTTTCATGGTACTGTGACAAGCATGCAACTTCTTCAAAATCCAGATGATCATATGGTCCACTCTGAAGGGCTGCTGTCTTCACAGAATCCCAGCTTGCTGGAGCTGGATGTGACTTTGAAGTCAACTAGTTCAAGACTTTTATTTTACAAATGAGGAAACTGGGACCCAGACAAGAGAAGTGACTGGTTAAGTTCCTGTGTTTATACACGGCTGAGTGGCAACCAAACCAGACTTTCTTCACTCCTGGCCCTGTGCTCTTTATAATGGGTTCTCTGGGCCAGCTTTTTAGGGTGCTTATGTGTATATTCAGGGGTACTGGAAAGGTTCTGTAGGCCCTCTTCCTATGTTTCTATTATCCTTGACAATAAATCTATTGTTGGAATTGAAAAGCAATAATGCTTTGGTTTCTTTTAAAGGTAAACAATACTGACAGGTATAATGCCTCAGCTCTCTTATTCATTTTTAATATAATTCTTAGATTTTTTTCTTTGAAGCAGTTTAGTGGGGAATGAGGATGAGATCTCAGGGGCACTGGGAGCCTGAGAGAGTTGAAAGAAGGCCCTAAGCTGTGGAATCGGAGACTTGAAGCCTCTTTGCTTTGTTGAGGTCTTTTCCTATCTCACCCTGTCAAAAATAAACTAAATAAGAGCCTTGGTGACTGAGGCATTAATGAGTGGCAACTGGTGCACTTCTGTGAGGTGGAACCTCTGACCCATTTTTCCTGGGGACTCAAACATCCTTCAGAGTGACTCACACACTCTGTTTCCACTCTTTCCTTTGACTTTTGCTGTCTGTATATGTGCCTGGTCTACCTAGAACATACACGCATCTTGGCCAAAACTTTTCCCCAGAAACTTCTGAAAGTTTGCCACTGTAGATAAATAGTGCTTCAAACAGCAGCCACCAAAAAGAAAAAAAAAAAGCTTTCTAAATACTAGAAATGGTTTTAAAATCAGAATTGAATTTTACTGAAAAAGTGCTATGTGCAAATCACCAAGTTAACTACAGAGCGCTCGATAAAATCCATTTATTTCATCCTTACTTTTGAAAATATCTTTAAAGTATGTTAGTTGATTTTTCTAGTAGTAGGCCAAACATTATAAAGCTGCTAGTTTTAGATGTGGAATGTAGATAAAGATTGGGCTGAATCTGAATAACCATTCTTGGAGGTTGTGTAAAGATGGTTCCATTTCTGTAAAACAAACAAACAAAAACAGCCCTATCTAAGTGTGTGTCTGTCATAGGGTTACCTCATCCTAGAGAAACATAAATGGATATATATGAAGTTGTTAACAAGGGTTACTTTGCTGGGCAGTGCTGATATGGGTGAGCGAGCATAGCTGGGGCAAGTCAAACAAAATGTAAGAGGAAAAAGGGCATTGAAGGGGCATGTATATGAATTTACATAAATGTATCTTTATTTATAGGTAGACGCACAACAATTTGAGTAAGATACTTTCAAAAAGTGATCTGAGAAATGAGAAAATGGAAGTGACTCTAATTCTCATGTACACCTAAAGGTAGAACACGCTTTGGCTCTCTGGCTAGATTGCATGTTCATTGAGGGGCCTTCAAACTTGAAATGTTAAGGTTCTCTACAGTTCTGTTAAAGAATCTGTCTGCCAGTGCAGGAGATGCAATTAGACGGGTTCGATCCCTGGGTTGGGAAGATCCCCTGGAAGAAGAAATGGCAATCCATTCCAGTAGTCTTACTTAGAAAATTCTGAGGACAGACGAGCCTGGTGGGCTACAGTATGGGGTTGCACAGAGTTGGATACCACTGAGATTACACACACACACACACAGTTCTCTAAATTAAATTTGTCTGGGAATGCTGTTCTACTTTAATTAGCATTGTTCTACTATCATCTACTTGTTATGTATTGATAGTTTTTCATCTCATTTCATTTTTTGCCATCTTTTATCAGTAAAGGCTGATTATAATAGACAAAAATGTATTATATATTATTGTATACATAATTAGATCTAAGTTTATTTCACTGTTGCATACAGTTTGCTCTACAGTAGGAATTTGGTCCATCTTAAAAAATCCTCTAGTATTTCTATGATGTCCCATTTTAAAGGAAGCCCTCAAAGTATTAGGAAGTGATCCCTGAATAAGCTGGTATCACCTGAGATTTTCAATCGAGATCTTGTATCTCCTTTCAGAAAGTGTGCCTGAAGTGGACTGTAACTTTGGGGGGTCACCCAGCACATTCATGTGGCTCTCTTCCCATTTAGAGGCTAGAGGCATGCATCCAGCTCTTTTGGTATACACACACAGCACATGCAGGACGGCAGACAGCTTTTCCTAAGCACTTACCATTTGTCAGATACTTTCCTCACAGTAAATCAGCAAAGGCAAATATTTCACATCCATTTAATAGATCAGGAGCCTGAGGCCCACAGGGCTCAAGTAATCTATTCAAGAATGAGTAAACTGAGCCAATTTTGAAATTCTGGTTTCTTTGATTCAGTGGGACAGGGTATTATTTGTTTTTTTCTTTCTCTTCCACTACACAAACTCAGCCACATCAGAAGGAAAACTGGAAGGGTTTTCTTAACTCTGAGGACTTTCCTTCCTTTGATTCTTTCCCCAGCCACTGCTTTTGAGTGTGGGACAGGGGATGGAAGAGAAAGATCAGGAGAGGGAAGACAAGGATATTCATTCAAACGCCAGGTTTCCCGGGAGAAAGGACTGTTGGGGAATAGTTCAGATTGGGAAAACCTCCTTCTAAGAATCTCATCTACCCACTCACTTGGCTATCAGAGTATTCTGATCTTCTTAAGGTGGGAGGAACTGAGCTTGGGAGTGTTTAAAGATATAGAAAGTGAGAACAGGTCGGGGAGGGGATCAATGATGTGAGCAGACTAAACTTCTTTCCCAAATCTTGAACTCCCCGAGAGTAAGCTTCCTTTTGTTAAGTAGCAAGGGTTGAGAGAAACTTCCAGTAAAAGAAACTGTAATGGCCTATGGCCTACAATAAAATGGAAACAATGCAATATGGGTTTGTTTTCTCCATTACTTTGGACTCTCCACTGGCTCTCAGATTCAATTCAGTGCAAATGTATTTGTTGTGTTTATTCCCCTCTGACATACGCACTTTCAAATTGAACTACCGTTTGAGTCTGTTAAGGGGGGAGAATCTAGGGTGCCTATTTGACATTTGAAGTCATTAATTATTGCGTAGGTTTCATCAGTTGTTTTAGCAGAAGGCTTTTGTTTGCTTCCCTTAAGTTTTCTTTTTTTAACTTTCTAATAGGACAAAATAGCAGAGGACTGATTTTTGCTTCTTGTTGGCTCAAGCAGGAAACATGAGCCAGCCTTTGATTCCTCTATGTTTGATTGATAATTTTGAGAGTGTCTAGCCAGGTATTCTGAGTGTGATCCAGCAGGTAACAGCTGGAGAGCGTGTGGCAAGAGAAACCACACAGCAAGGGGCCAAATCACATTTTTCATTTATTACTGAACAGTTTTAGAATAAGTTGATGCTTAACACATGGCAATCTGATGCTTGATACAGTGTGTAATGTATGTTACTGTGTGTGCAGTCATACAATTATGTTCTGCATAATTGCTCATACAGTCTATTATAAGCTTGGAATATATATATTTTAAATGTATTTCTCTTGAATTTTTTAGCAGAAAAATTATATTTTTACATAGGTTAATACAGATTATACGTAAGATTAAGCTACGTGTAGTTGTTTGGTGTATACGACCCTCAGGGTCCTGCATCCCTCTCTGAATTGTGGGTTTCCCCCCGGCACCGAGCAGTGCTCCGACAACAACTGCGTATCCTACAATTCAACTCAATATATTTCTGACGCTGTCTACCTGGAGACAGCATCAGATTTTACAGATTAAAGGTTCAGTCCCATAACACTGCCCTCCACTTCTGAAAGCGGCCGGTGAGTCTAGATCCTCATCTTTGCTTCTGACTGACTGGTTACTATAAATCAGAGATTCCTATGATCTCCTCCTTGGGTTCAATTAATTTGCTAAATGTGCTCGAAGAACTCAGAGAAATCTTTTTCTTATTAGATTTCCAGTTTATTGTAAAAGGATAGAACTCAGGAACAGCCAGATGGAAGAGACACATAGGACAAGATAGGGGGAAAGAGGCACAGAGCTTCCATGCCTCTTTCAGAGCAGGCTATCTCCCCAAACCTCCACGTGTTCACCAGGAAGCTCCCTGAACCCGTCTTTTGGATTTTCACAGAGGCTTCCTTTCATAAGCATGATTGACTAAGTCATTTGCCATTGGTTCTTGAACTCAATCTCCAGCCCTCTCTCTTCACAGGACAGGGAGTGGGACTAAAAGCTCCAAACCCTCTAATCTTGTGGTTCCTTCCCCCAATCAAAGATTCCCCCCATACTTCCGGGGAACCCCATCCCATCCTTAGGTGTGGCCCAAAGTCATTAACAAAACACAAACAGCACTTCTATTGCTCTTACCACGTAGTAAATTCCAAGGGCTTAGAAGGCAATGGCACCCCACTCCAGTACCCTTGCCTGGAAAATCCCAAGGACGGGGGAGCCTGGTGGGCTGCTGACTATGGGGTCGCACAGAGTCAGACCCGACTGAGCAACTTCACTTTCACTTTCCACTTTCATGCATTGGAGAAGGAAATGGCAACCCACTCCAGTGTTCTTGCCTGGAGAATCCCAGGGACGGGGGAGCCTGGTGGGCTGCCGTCTATGGGGTCGCACAGAGTCGGACACGACTGAAGTGACTTAGCAGCAGCAGCAGCATCAAGGAACTTTGTGCCTAAAACTGGACAAAGATCAAATATGTATTTTTTAATTATAAATCACAATATGACAGATACTGTACCCACTGTATGCCCACTTGATACTGAAATAAATTCTCCGGAAATACTCAGGTATTTTGAAGGACAAGAGAAAAATCATCTAAGCATTTCAAAGGGCAGCACCAGAAGAAACAAGAGACAGTCAATATGTAACTGGTAGTGTTTCCTCTTGTAGTTGCCTTCTTTTGCCTTTTGACTGGTTGGTTAGGGGATCCTAAAAGGCATCTCTGCTGTCTTTGCCCAGGGAATCATCAGCCCTCCTGTGAGTAATAACCAGGCTTTGTGCTCTGCTGCTCACTAGTTATAAATATGCTCTCAACAGCTTTTTAGACACTGTTAAACATTAAACAGACCCAGGATAATTGAAAACAGTAATTCTTATACCATTTAAATTCAAGGAAACTAATAGCTAATTTAGGATAGGAAAGGATAACAAGAGATGTTCACATTTTCTTCTTGATGAAGGGGGCAACTGGTACCAAAGTTTATTCCACCAAGCCCATAATTTCTGAATTTGGGGCTCAATTACATGCAAAAATGGAAAATTTGAGACTGAATGAATTCCCTATTTAATCTTGCTTCAGAATTTCCTTAATTGGCATGGATTCTAAATTAAGAACCACAGAAAATAACATAGGTCCTATTTTGAGCTTCCCTGGTGGCTCAGTGGTAAAGAATCTGCCTGCCAATGCAAGAGATTTGGGTTCGATCCCTGGGTCAGGAAGATCCTCTGGAGAAGGAAATGGCTACCCATTTCAGTATTCTTGCCTGGTAAATCCCATGGACAGAGAAGTCTGGTGGGCTATAGTCCATAGGGTCACAAAAGAGTAGGACATGACTTAGCAACTAAACAATGAAACAAATACATACAGCATAAAATTCACCTTTTAAAATGTACAATTCAGTGGTGGTTAGTATATTTACAAAGTAGTACAACCATCACCAGTATCGAATTTTAAGAATATTTTTATCATCCCCAAAGAAACCCCGTACCCATTAGCAGTTACTTGCATTTCCTGCCTTCCTCGAGCCGTGGCAATAACTGACATACTTTCTTTCGCTATGGGTTTGTCTGGCCTAATCACTCCTGCCTTAATCAGATGAACTAAGTTGTAGTGTTTATTTTTGTCCTGTGTCTTCTGTAAGAGTCCTTTGCACTCTCCTTGTATGTGCTATTTCTACACTGAAGGCCTCCTGTGTGGTAATACCCGTATAAAGAACTTACTACAATTTTATCATGTTTTTTTTGTCTCATCCAGGTTATTAATTCCAGAACATCAGGGAGATCTTAAAATTTGCCATTTATTGAGCACTTCTTGTGTTATTGGGACTTGATTGAGGTCACATATTTATTGGGTGCCTACTCCTGACTAGGCACAGTGCTACGTGCTGGGGGTGCAATTTCTATTTCTGAATTATTTGATTTTTCTACCACCTTGGATGCTTTATATCATTATTACAATTGCATATACATTGAATGTAAGGTCCAGATTTTTCCAGCTAGTAAGTGGGAGAGGAAGGATATGAACCCAAGGTTGGACAGTCCAAGTCCTAGTACACTCAGTATGATCCCCATAATAACCTTCACAGAAATATTCCCGCATATACCTAATTCAATACCCAACACTCACAGTGTGCTTGGTCCATATTTTGTTTTGGACTGATGCTCTTCACATACCCCTATTGTACAAAATTTAGAGTAGTAAGTGTGTTTTAAGAAGTACGAGAAAATGTTTAACCTCACAAGTTATCAGAGGAATGCAAAGCTGAAAGAAAAAGGAGGCTTTTTTTTTTTTTTTTTAATCTTCTGGCCACATCGCACAGCATGTGGGATCTTGTTCCTCACCCAAGGATTGAACCTGTGTCCCCTGCATTGGAACTGCAGAATCTAAACCGCTAGACCACCAGGGAAGTTCTGAGGCATTATTTTATATTTGCTAACAGGCATTTATAAAGTGACAATATTTAAGTGTTTGCAAAATTTTGGTGTATCCTTAAATTTCAGATGAAAAGTATGGAATGTAAGAACTGTCCAAAAAAAGTTCAGACTTACTGAAGGAATTTAACATAAAGAAATAATCCAAAGACAGAGAAGAGCATTTTCTGTAGAAAAATGTTCAATTACAACATTATTTCTACCGCCAGTGAATTATTTAAATGCCCAAGAACAGTTTAATGTTACAGTGTGGTAGATATTCTTAAATAGAACGTTATGCAGCAACCAAAAGTGGTAATTACGAAGACCTAAAAAATGTTTGAAAACAATGAAAAAATTTGAATGTGGACTTAAATTTAAGCCTTGAGTATAACCATGTAACGATTACGTGTGAAAACAAGTTTTAAAAATTTAACAACACTTGGCACAGAGTAAACAGTAATGGTTGAATGAAAGGGTGACTGAACAGAAATGGAAAACATCCTGCTTGGTATGTAATCTCATCTCCAGACGTTACAGGATTTAACTAATATACTATGGTTGAAGCAAGATATTTTTAATCATGCTAAAGCTTTCATAGTGACCCAGGAAATGTCAATCGTTATGAGATCATTGCAGGTCTAGAAAAATTTTAACATTTTTGATGATACATGCATGCGAATGATATATAACAAAACCTTAGAACATTTAGAGAATGGTAGGACAGAGGAGCCTGGTAGGCTGCAGTCCATGGGGTCGCTAAGAGTCAGACACGACTGAGCGACTTCACTTTCCCTTTTCACGTTCATGTATTGGAGAAGGAAACGGCAACCCACTCCAGTGTTCTTGCCTGGAGAATCCCAGACGGGGGGGCCTGGTGGGCTGCCGTCTATGGGGTCGCACAGAGTCGGACACAACTGAAGCGACTTAGCAGCAGCAGCAGCAGTGATTATATCAACAATCATAATAGCCTTATTAGGGCCCAGGAGCTTAAGCTTCCTTAGCTTCAGGACTAATGAGCCTTTGAGTGTTGCATTTCCAATGGAAAGGTTCCACTTTCTATCTTTTGATTATGTACCCAAGGTTTAAACATGATGGGTATATTACAGTGTAATAAGAGCTTACATATATATTAATATTTACCTAGGAATTATATATAAGACATATAAAGTAATACTTGTAACTCTGAATGGTATAATCTATATTTTATTATACCTGTAAGAAGACATGTACATGTGCATGTTATTTTCATGGGACTGGAATGGTGTTATAGCACATTAACTAGCTCTGGCAGAAGGAGACATTTATTAATCATCATAGCCTCTGTTTATTCTTCTTTTCTAAAAATTTTTATTTATTTAATTTTGCTCGTACTGGGTCTTTATTGCTGAGCTTGGGCTCTCTCCAGCTGTGGCGAGTGGGAGCCATTTTCCAGTTGCAGATGAACTTCTCATGGCAGTGGCCCCCCTTGTTGCGGAGCATGGGCTCTAAGTTATTCGGGCTTCCATAGTTGTAGGGCATGGGCTCAGTTGCTGTGGCACATGGCCTTTAGTTGCCCCACGGCATGTGAAGTCTTCCCATACCAGGGATCAAACTCCTGTCCCCTGCATTGGCAGGCGGGCTCCTAACCATTGGACCACGGAGGAAATCCTGGTTCTTCTTTTATGTCTTGGAGGCCCACTCCTGAGCCCCTCCCCACTGTCACCATTGAGGAACATGTCTCCAGGTCTCTCCAATTCTTCACCTGCCTCTGCCCGAATGCTCAGCGCCCAGTGATGCCTTGGTCACTGGAAACAGCCACCAACAGGATCTGCCTTGCTTAGCCATCCCTCTTTTACTTGCCCAGTTCTATCTCAGTCCATGGCTCTACTTAGGCTCCTTTGCTCCTTTTTTTTTCTGAGTAGAAATTAACTCAAGTTGTTAGAGGGGGAAGAACTGTAAATTGTAGCACAAAAATCTGCTGTTAAAGAAAAAGGAAGCTGTTCTAATTTTGGGCACTGCAAATACATTAAACCACTTATTGAAGTCTTCTTGGTGCCTCAATATTACATGGCCTTATGGCCTTCACTCCAGGGACCTGAGATTAATCAGCTTTTAAGGAAGACAGTCTTAAACAACTAAACAGGAAATAGGACATCCCAAATCTGAGGATAGTCACTGTGGGACTAGAACATAACAGAGCATATCTGAATTTTGTAAGGTTACAGAAGAGATGGTTTCTATTCAGGAATCCTTTAGTGAGAAAAGAAGGCTGCTCGTGGCAAGTGGAGGGGGAGGATAAAGTGGGTACGACTCTTGGCTTACATTAATTGGCAAGATACATGGACTCTGGAGTAGGATATAGCTGCAGGAGCATTTGAGGGGGATAGTTACCTCTCTGAAGTCATGGCTTTGGGAATAGATCAGCAGGAAGTTTTGGCTAAGTTATTAATGACCAAGTGGCAGTTAATTATGGCATTTCTAACATCCAGATAGTTGCTTTTAGACTGGATAGTCTAACATTTGAACAGTCACTTTAGACTGAATTTTACTTGTGCTTAGTTATTCTTAAATGCATATATTCTTGTGCCCTTCTCAATCTTGGAGGTAGAATGAAAAACCAGATATCAACTTCTTTTTAATTTTAATCACATATTTGAAAATTCTGCATGAAAATGTCACCCATCAAAATAATGAGGTTTTCTGATCACAGTGTAACATTTCACCCTAGCTCTCACCACCCTCAGGATTTTACCACTGTATGAGAGCTCATGATTTGGGGAAAACAAACAGAAGGTTCTCATAGCAGAGCTAAGGCAGGGGTTGCTGCATTGACAAAGGAGAAACCATGTGTGGGAATATGGTGGAAGGAGGACAGTTATCCCATTAATGTGTGGTCAAAACCTTGGGAGAAAACACATAGTTCCTATTTGGTCCTGAATTCATACCATGTTTAGTTGAAAGAACATCGGCTCTTAAATCAGAGTGAATCTTTATTTCATTACTCAAAAGCTGTGTAACATTGAGCAAGTTGATTTATCTAGTTGTACGCAAGCTTTGGGCTTCCCTGGTGGCTCAGTGGTGAAAGAGTCACTTGCAACTCAAGAGATATGGGTTTGATCCCTAGGTTGGGAAGATCCCCTGGAGGAGGAAATGGCCACCCACTCCAGTATTCCTGTCCAGGAAATCCCACAGTCCATGGAGTCACAAAGAGTTGGACACAAATTAGTGACTAAGCACACACTCAAATTTTAGCATGCATCCTTAGAATCCCCTAGAGGGCTAGATTTACACAGATTGCAGAGGTCTATCCCAAAGTTTCAGATTCAGTAGTGCTGGGTGAGGCTCGAGAATTTGCATTTCCAAGTTTGCAGGGACCAGACTTCAAGAACCATCAGATTAACCCAATTTGAGTCTCAATCTTTTCACCTATAAAATGGTGCTAATATTACCTTCTATTAGCAGGTATAGGTGCTATATTATAGGTGCTAATTTCACCTATAAAATGGTGCTAATATTACACACAGAATTGTGTGACAGTAATATCCAGCTTGTATTAAGCACTTAAGCAGTATGCCAGCCAAACACTATCTTAAGCATGTTACATTCATTTAATTCTCACAGATGGGACTTCCCTGGAGGTCCAATGGCTAAGACTCCACACTTCCGGGGGTGGGCATGGGTTCCAACCCTGGTCAGGGGACTAAGATCCCGCATCCTGCATGCTGCGTGGCACAGCCAAAAATAGTGGAGGAAGTTCTCAGAAACCTCTTGAGAAAGGATTTTCTATCACAGAAGGGGTAACTGAGACAAGGAAAGTTTTCTTAAGGTCAAACAGCTAAGAAGCATAATTTTGATCCAGGCAGTCTTGGGACCAGAGCCATGCTCTTAACCATGCCCTGATGCCATCTTTTGAAATTAAAGGAGATTATGTGTAAGGTATTGTTATGGTGTCTGGCCCATGGCTAATTAATATATGTAGCAACTGGTAGTAAATTTGAGTTGTTCTTTCTCAAAAGGACCTGGGGCAGGAAAAAAAAAAGGGAAACAAGATACAGGAAGGTGATGTGCATGCGTTCTCAGTGGCTTCATCTGTCAAATGGTGTCAGGCTGGTGGTTTGGCTCCCTGAGCCTCTTTGCTTCCTCATCTTAATAAAAAGATATGTGGAGAAAGGGTGTAGTGATGGGAGCATCAGTCTTCAGAAGTTACACCCAGCCACTTTGTCTAGTGTTAAGCCCTAGATTTCACTCTCTCAGGGTGAGACGAACCTCAACCCCAAAGCACATTTACACATCATCCAGGTTGGCTCAGGACTTGGCCAAAAGAGAGAGTGTTTCCTAGAGCCAAGCTTTAGTATTCTCATTGGAACTTGAATCCACTCAAGTTCAAATATGTCCCCCGAGCCAACTTTGACTATCTGCCTAATATAATGATGATACTCTACATATAACACTAGATAGGGTATATAACTTCTCTGAAGAGAAAAATAGGAAAAGGACATGAGAAGACCCTAGTTATTCATTGCATCATTCTGTCTTTAATGAAAGTCTGTGGAATGATTTTCTTGGGGAGTGGAAGTCACTTCCAGGACAGCTGCTTAGAGTTGTCACTAACGTGTCCTGAGAAGAAGTCAGAGCCTTAATGTTTATAAGCTCATCAAGCCACAAACTAAATCTTAAATTAGAAAAACAAAATTCTCCTGGTTCAATTCTTTAATAAGTAGCAGCAGGAAAAATGGTGACTTATTATGTAAGATATTGTGATGGATATCTTTTATATTTAGCTCTATCTGGAAAATAATGTCTTTAAACTTAACACCTTCAACTCTGTCCTTCGGATATTTCTTCTTTTACACCTTGAAAAATAGTCACATACCTTGGACAAATTCAGTGAAATTTCTGTTGCAAAAGTCTGACACTTAGAAAAGTCAGAGGGAATTTTTCCCCAAAGAAGGAAATAAACCAAAATCCAATTATTTATGGTTGTAACTGGAATTATTCCAGTTGCTCAGGATTTGACTATTATTCCCTTGAGAAAGCAAAATACCAAAAGTACTAAGGATGAGGGTAATATGATAAATGGGGATATGGCTTACTTCTGTGCCTATTATCATTAATAAAACAAATATGTACATAAATACTTCATACATATATTTATAAATATCTACACCATTCCTTTTCTATTAGTTACTATATATTGAAAACTAGGACACGGTAGAAATTCAGAAGCAAGTTGTCCTATCCTTGCATGCATTGCATTTTTCCATCCATACCCCTTACCTCCAGAAGGGAATGCCATGAGGATTATCAGGACAATGTTAGCAAATGTGTCTAGAATTTGCTGGTAGGAGGCAACACTGAAAATCAAAGCACAACAATGTTTGGCACTTTTGATAATCTAGGGTCTAACTTCTCTGACTAAAGCTTACTCTGCATAGAAACACAAATATCAAATCCTGGCCTGTAACAATTCCATCGCCAGTTACTTACTCATTCGCTGGGGACCTTTGATGTTTTCCATCTATGAAGTTTCTAATCTTTCTGAAAAGTAGAGGAAGCACTCACTGGTTTACGTTTACATTTGGCGTTTTAATTTTGTAATTCCACCTTTCCCTTCCCCCTTTCTTTCCACTTTGCGGATCTCACAGGTGTCTGGTCCGACCTGTCAGGTGGGTCTCTGTTTGCCTGTCATTTGGGAAGCTGATGGTCTTACCTGGGCATGGCTGATTGCACAAAGCGGAACAGGGGTTAGTTTGAATTGCAGGTGTGAGCAATCAGTGTAGATCAGCACTAATCCATCAGATATTAGAACTGCCAAGCTGCAGCAGACATGGCAGAGAGAGCCAAATGCTGAGAGTGACGGTAGCTCTGTGTGTGTGTGTGTGTGTGTGTGTGTGTGTGTGTGTATAACCAGCAGTTCCAGTGCTAAAGGATTTTGTGTTTGCAGAACGTGGTCTCCCTGATGCTGACCATGACACTTCCTTATTGAGGACCCACGCTGACTGTGGCTGTATAAAACCTCATGGTGATAAGGGGCAAATAAGAAACTGGTCATATCTTCAGGTAGCTTATACCCCAGAAGAGACGTTGATGTACAGCCTAAAGAATGCTAAGCTCACATTATGTAATGATATATACCTCAGCCTATAGAATTCTAAGTTTAAGTAGCCATCCTGTCATTTACTGTCTATTTGATCTTGGGAAAGTTTCTTATTTTCACTGAACTTCACATTCCCTCATGTATAAAACATGGATAATCCCTACTTGGAAAAATTATTGTCTCTGGCATATCAGTTCAGTTCAGTCGCTCAGTCGTGTTCGACTCCTTGCGACCCCATGAATTGCAGCACGCCAGGCCTCCCTGTCCATCACCAACTCCCAGAGTTCACTCAGACTCGTATCCATCGAGTCGGTGATGCCATCCAGCCATCTCATCCTCTGTTGTCCTCTTCTCCTCCTGCCCCCAATCCCTCCCAGCATCAGAGTCTTTTCCAATGAGTCAACTCTTCGCATGAGGTGGCCAAAGTACTGGAGTTTCAGCTTTAGCATCATTCCTTCCAAAGAACACCCAGGACTGATCTCCTTTAGAATGGACTGGTTGGGTCTCCTTGCAGTCCAAGGGACTTTCAAGAGTCTTCTCCAACACCACCT
>NW_011494939.1:3612800-3612906 GCF_000754665.1 Bison bison bison
TCCAACACCACACTTCAAAAGCATCAATTCTTTGGTGCTCAGCTTTCTTCACAGTCCAACTCTCATATCCATACATGACCACAGGAAAAACCATAGCCTTGACTAG
>NW_011494939.1:3613006-3613344 GCF_000754665.1 Bison bison bison
CTCAAGAGTCTGCTCCAACACCACACTTCAAAAGCATCAATTCTTTGGTGCTCAGCTTTCTTCACAGTCCAACTCTCATATCCATACATGACCACAGGAAAAACCATAACCTTGACTAGACGGACCTAATGTCTCTGCTTTTGAATATGCTATCTAGGTTGGTCATAACTTTCCTTCCAAGGAGTAAGCGTCTTTTAATTTCATGGCTGCAGTCACCATTTGCAGTGATTTTGGAGCCCCCAAAAATAAAGCCTGACACTGTTTCCACTGTTTCCCCATCTATTTCCCACGAAATGATGGGACCAGATGCCATGAACTTTGTTTTCTGAATGTTGAGC
>NW_011494939.1:3613586-3625990 GCF_000754665.1 Bison bison bison
GTGATCCGCACAGTCAAAGGCTTTGGCATAGTCAATAAAGCAGAAATAGATGTTTTTCTGGAACTCTCTTGCTTTTTCCATGATCCAGCGGATGTTAGCAATTTGATCTCTGGTTCCTCTGCCTTTTCTAAAACCAGCTTGAACATCAGGAAGTTCATGGTTCACGTATTGCTGAAGCCTGGCTTGGAGAATTTTGAGCATTACTTTACTAGCATGTGAGATAAGTGCAATTGTACAGTAGTTTGAGCATTCTTTGGCATTGCCTTTCTTTGGGATTGGAATGAAAACTGACCTTTTCCAGTCCTGTGGCCATTGCTGAGTTTTCCAAATTTGCTGGCATATTGAGTGCAGAGCTTTCACAGCATCATCTTTCACGATTTGAAATAGCTCAACTGGAATTCCATCACCTCCACTAGCTTTGTTTGTAGTGATGCTTTCTAAGGCCCACTTGACTTCACATTCCAGGATGTCTGGCTCTAGGTGAGTGATCACATCATCGTGATTAACTTGGTCGTGAAGATCTCTTTTGTACAGTTCTTCTGTGTATTCTCGCCACCTCTTAATATTTTCTGCTTCTGTTAGGTCCATACCATTTCTGTCCTTTATCGAGCCCATCTTGGCATGAAATATTCCCTGGGTATCTCTAATTTTCTTGAAGAGATCTCTAGTCTTTCCCATTCTATTGTTTTCCTCTATTTCTTTGCATTGATTACTGAGGAAGGCTTTCTTATCTCTTCTTGCTATTCTTTGGAACTCTGCATTCAGATGCTTATATCTTTCCTTGTCTCCTTTGCTTTTCACTTCTCTTTTTCTCACAGCTCTGGCATATAGTAGGTGCTAAATACATGTTTTTTCCTTCTTTTTTTGAACTATTATCTTTAGACAGTAGTATTGTCTGAGTGGTAATGTGAGTCATGAATGCCCTGAGTGGTCCATGTGGAATGAGAACCAGGAGACCACACTCGTGATCCAGGAGGTCAACAAAGCTTTCAGGATGGGCAGGATGTGATGAACCTGAGCCTCGAAGATTCAGATGGGTTCACACAGAAGTGCCATACACACAGGCTGGCAGGAGGGCTCTGGGACAGCAACAAGTCCGTTTGGGTTAAACCATTCAGACCTAAAAGTCTGAAGGATCCAGGTTGTCAAGGACAGTGCTCTTAATAGGTTTGTCCTTCTAAAACAAATTCTGAGATCTGAAGCCCTGTCAGCCGCTTGTCAAGGTTCTGGTGTAAATACATCACTGTCATCCACTTGTACAAGAAGCCCGGTGACACAGGAGGCACATTTTCCTTCTTGCCAGAGAGTCTGATTGACTGAATGTACCTTCCTCAGTCAAAGAATGTCTTGGTAGTATATGTTACATCAGGGAGCATCGACCTTTGATTAACTTCAGTACCACAAACATGAGGGAGGCGCCTCCTCCTCACATGAGGAGAATCCCCTGCTGCATTGATGTTTTGGATCTAAATGTGGTTCCATAAGCCTGTGAGGCCCAAGAGGCTGCGGTAGGACTGAGGTACACCATAAAAGGTTGTGGGTGTTCACTTCATATGGCGATCATTTCATAGTTCAGATAGGTCAAGTTGTTACGCTGGCCAGCTTACACTTATACAGTGCTGCAGTCAATTTATCTCAATAAAAGTGGAAAAATATTAAAATCTTAAAAAGGCTGAAATACACAAAAAAAGTGACGTATGAGCAAAACACTCCATCATATAGGCAGGTGGAAAGTAATAGATGAAGTCAGGAAACCTCTGTCATCTATTAGTGGGGAGACCCTGGAACATACCACTTCATCTTCTAGGGTCTCAGTTGCCCAGGTATAAAATTAGGGTGTCACACTAATCATGAGTGCAAATCAATTTTGTTAATTCTAAGACTCTCCTGTGTGTGCTCAGTCCCTCAGGCATGTCTGATTTTTTGCAACCCCATGGACTGTAGCCCGACAGGCTCCTCTATCCATTAAATTTTCCAGGCAAGAATACTGGAGTGGATAGTTCTTCAGGGGATCTTCCCCACCCAGGAATCAAATCTGGGTCTCCTGCACTGGAGGAGGATTCTTTACTGTGTGAGCCACCAGTTTCTTAGGTGACAACAAAAGCTCTTTTATGCCAATAAATCTAGTGTAGAATCACAACCTGTAAATAAAAGCAGAGCACCTCCAGCCAGTGGGCACAGGTCCTGCCAAGGCCTCAATGTCCTCTCTCTCCTCCCCATCCTCAGAGTTAGGTGGAGAAGGTCACCTTGTCCTCTTCAGGGCATGATGTCCAGGCCGATAGACTACAAAGTTGCTGAGATTTCTCATACTTCCCACAAGTTCCAGTCCTATCACAGCTTGAATTAATGTAGTTTTCAATTTTTTCTTTAAGTTGACTGAAACATTTTAGAAAATAAACTCATCTCCCTAGGCCTCTCTTTTACCAGATTGCATAATTTTTCTCTCTGCGACGGTTTTATTCTCAAGACAAATTTCATTTCACTAATGATCGTCAGAGCTCCAATACTAAGATCCCTGATAGAAAGGGCATTGAAAGATTATATCTCATTCTGAGTCAGAGGTATTCTTATTCATACAGGAAGCTAGCTTTGTTAGGAAAGATACCCAAGTGTTCACAGTAAAAAATCTTGTTTGGCATTGAAACAGAGGTGAGGAAACTTACAGAGAATTTTCTCAGTAGCAGAAGAGGCTTCCCCTGGAATCGGTTGATGCTTGTCTATTGATGTCTAGCCCAAACGAGAGCAGCACAGTCATACTGAAAGGCAAATGCCCTGGCCCTGAGAAATTTGAGCAAAAGGAAAGCAGCTGAAAGATGCTGAGATCTTAACCCTTCAAAAGTTTCCCAGTCCACCTCCACCCTTGTTAGAACGGTCAGTGCAACCTGGAGAACATACCTTAAAACATGGGCTTTCTGTGCTTCCTAGCACTGTCATTCCCCTGCAGCAGACTCAGTGGAGAAGAAAGTCAGGCTTTGATTATCTCTAAGGATACAAAAACTCAGACCACACTGTAAGCATAATGATTATGCATATGTTGTTGTTCAGTGGCCCAGTAATGTCCTACTGTCTGCGACTCCGTGGATTGCAGTGCGCCAGGCCTCTCTGTCCCTCACCATCTCCTGGAGTTTGCCCAAGTTCATGTCCATTGCATTAGTGATGCCATCCAGCCATCTCACCCTCTGATGGCCTCTTCTCCTTCTGCCCTCAATCTTTCCCAGCATCAGGGATTTTTCCAATGAGTCAGCTCTTCACATCAGGTGACCAGAATATTGGAGCTTCAGCATCAATCCTTCCGATCAAAATTCAGGGTTGATTTCCTTTAAGATTGACTGGTTTGATCTCCTTGCTGTTCAAGAGACTTTCAGGAGTCTTCTCCAGCACCATAGTTTGAAGGCATCAATTCTTTGGAGTTCTGCTTTCTTTACAGTCCAGCTTTCACTACCATACGTGACCACTGGGAAGATCATATGGGATTATGCACATACCCCAGGATGAATGCATTGCAAACGTAGAAATCACATCCTATATACAGTCACCGTTTGCTGTCATGAAATACCTGTGGCCAGTTGACACGCTTCATCTCAGAGGAGCAGCTGCACAGGCCAAAGGGTTCTCATGACCTTCTTGAGCCGCTCAAACTTCACCTTTGCAGCTAGTGAGCCCCATGGCTAGCCAAGGAGTGTGTATTCTCTTCTCTGCCTCATTTCTGTCCTGTATTCAGTGAAAGAGTTCTGTCCTGGAACTGTAATCTGAAGAAAGTCCCAGGTTCATCAATAATTCTTGAGAGTTGTGCTTGAAATTCTATGCTAATTTAAAATTCTATGCTAATATTGAATTGCTATGCTAATTTTTTCACACACCTAAATGTACATTATTATACACATTATAATAAAAGGAAAACAAAGAAGCAAATCCTGGCAAACAGAAAAGCCAATAGCAAGCTGAATGTTGTGTATTGGCCCAACCAGAAGTATGCTGCTGCTGCTGCTAAGTTTCTTCAGTCATGTCCGACTCTGTGCGACCCCAGAGACAGCAGCCCACAAGGCTCCCCTGTCCCTAGGATTCTCCAGGCAAGAACACTGGAGTGGGTTGCCATTTCCTTCTCCAGTGTCTGGCCCATAGGGAGGGATAAATAGCAATTGCATTATTGTCATTTTTAGTCTCTATTTGTTAATTGGTTAACCTTGTTGAGGTCTGTGTCTGAACCATGAACTCATCACACACAAACTACTTATTTGAAATTCTCTAAAAGATTTCTCCTATTTAAGACTGGATATTAAACAGCAGTGTTCATACCAAAAGGACACAAGAGAGATGGCCCATGTTCAACCACCCAGTGATATATTAACATCCTATAAATTTGGAATTATAAATTCATTACAAATCAACTCATTATAAGTCTTAAAAACTGAATAAATTATTATAATAAATAGTTAAAGATGCTCCTGAGGTGTGACTTAGCCTTTTCGGAGCAATTCCAATGCAATTTGGTTCAGACCAATTTCTAAAACACATGGGATTAATATTAAGTAAACAAATTGGCAAAGTGATATGAATTAAGTCACTCTCCAGCCTTGCTAGCTTAATGCTAATGTGGACAAAGCTTAAATGGCTAATTCTACCTAGAAAGGAAGGTTTGAAGAGAGATCTCTTTTCTATTCTTTGACTCCTTTGCTGGTTAAGGTGTTTTTGTTAGCTTGTGTGGAAAAAAAATACCCAGAAAAAGACTGCTAGGCATTTCTTTCCTTTGGTTTATTTTTTTTCAGCCAAAGTGTAAGACCTGACTTAGATGAATAGCAATTAAGGAATTTTTGTGGTTTATTTCCTGATCTAACTGCTTACTACTGAAGAAAGCAATTCTGACAAGCCTGTGTTAACCTGGGTCTTAACCAAAACTGTAGAGCCAGAAACATTTTTGAAAGATTTAGATAGGATAGTCAAGCTAGAATTTTAACAATAAGTGCCTCTTAGGGTAGTTTTTCCTAGATCACATGGACTTAATATTTTTCCCCTTGGATACTGATTTTGTAGAAAATAAACCACTTTTCTATGCATTAGCTTCATATTTCAACAACATTGCAGACCTGCAGCTGAACAAGAAGGAAGATGAGTAATCAAGTCAACGCTGATAATTCCACTTACAGTAATACTTTGAATTAATAAAACCCTTCACTTATAAAGATAGCAACATTTGTTTTCATAAATTTGACCTGTAAGCATTAGTTGAATATGGATTTAAATTTTATTTATTTTTCAAAGCATTATTGTGATGAAGAAGAGAACTTTTAAAGATCTATTTTCTGGGAGGAAAAGCTCAGAGATGTCACACTAATTGTCAAGATGCCCAAATATCTCTTCCTGATTATCATTACTGCTGGGTAGTGCTAGTGTCAAGCGAGGCATGATTCAGCAGCTAGAGAATGCCCCAAGGGCAAGATATTTTCATGTCTCTCTTTGCTGTGATTTGCTGGCTTCATCTTACCAGATTTTGCATATTGTTGCAATATGACTGCTGGCACTTCCTATGGTGGTTTGCTGCCTGGTTGACCCCTTGTAGCTCAGTCGGTAAAGAATCTCCCTGCTGTGCAGGAGACTGGGTTCGATCCCTGGGTTGGGAAGATCCCCTGCAGAAGGAAATGGCAACTCACTCCATTATCCTTGCCTGGAAAATCTCATGGACAGAGGAGCCTGGTGGACTGCAGTCCATGGGGTCACAAAGAGTTGGGCACAACTGAGCGACTAACACTAACTAACTGACCCAGCAGAGAAGCATGGCCATCTTTGCTCTACTCCTCCCTGAGGAAGTCCTGAAATTCACTCTGATTGGACTGGCTGAGTCATGGCTTGGGGAGGCCCAGGGACCATGTCCATTGGCTGGGAGAATGCAGGGTGCTCACTGGCTTCTTAGGCTTCCTATTTGAGGTCCTAGGCCAGAATCTGCTTCACCCAAAGGATGAGATCCAAGAGAAGAACTTCCCCTAGAGTGAAATTAGAGTGGCTGCCAGGCAGAAAACCCCCAACTGAGACACAGAAATGTCCATGAGACTGACAATCAATTCACATAGCCATGCTCTAGGAAGTATTGTTGAAGGTGGAAGAGTGGGTGACAGTGTGGAGGTACTGGGGACTTTTGAGCAGGAATATGACAAAGTGGCGATTTAGGCATTTAATAATAACAGTAATACTAATATCTTGCATGACTAGTTCCTTATATTTTCCAAGGTGCTTTCACTTAACTGAGCCCTTTGGATCTATCCTATTATGAAGTAGGAGGGTTAGGTGTTATATCTATTTTGCAAATTAAATTGGGGTGCAGAGAAATTACTTATAGCTAATGGCAGAGCTAGGATGATGATAATCCAGGTCTCTTTTGATACATTTCTTTTTTCACTATTATCATTTATAATATAAATTATTACTAGATCAACTTCATCAAGTTGAAGTTTTGAAGGTTTTCCTAATTCATTCACAGAGTGTTTATTTAATGACAGCTATGTGCCAAGCATCATGTTAGGTGTTGGGAACTCAAGGAATTTGTTAAAAGTAATAACAAAAAACCCATGATTTTGAGTCATTAGCTAAGTGAAAGCATAGGGTGATATGACATGAATCTAGTCCTAAGAGAGGAGGAGGGGCTGTCAGAGAAGGCTTCTGGAGTAGATAATGTCTCAGACAAAACCATAAAGACAAGTGTGAGTAAGCTAGATAAAATGATAGAAGGCCAAGAGTTGGCAGGAAGTAAAGCTTTCAAATAGAGGGGACAGCATGTGCAAAGGCTCTGGGGTGAGGGCATGGCTCGCAGGAAAGTTGTAGAGTTGAATATGACTGGAGCCACTAAGTGCCAGAAGTTGGCGTTGTGGAGATGGAGGAGGTTGGAGAGACTGGCTGTGGGCACATAATGAAGTATTCTGAATGCTTTGGGCTTTATCCTGAGGGGATGGGTGGGGGGATACAGAAGGTTTTAGAAAGGTCAGCTTATAGAATGGAAAAAGAATGGGAGGAGGAGTGGGGCAGTGTCGGGGGGTGGTTGGTTGGGCAGAAATGGGGCAGGAAGCCCATTATGCATGTTTCAGTCACTGAGAAGTGAGGTGAAGATGGCCTGAATTAAAAGTGTCAGAGGAAAGAAGAAATAAGCATTTGGATTTGCATGATATTAAAATTGCAAATTTATAAAACATTATTTTGCCCCCCCCCCAAAATAATAACATAGGTGATATTAATTTTATGTCTTCATCCAAGTTTTACTTTAAAAAAATTCCACTAGGCTTGTTTCATTCAGCAAGCATTTATTGAGAGCCTATTACAAATCAGATGTTCTAATACTGCCAGATTTGGCATTCTGTCAGTTTAAATTACTTAAAATATATATGTTTGCATCTTTTAGATATACCACAAAGTCATTTATTTTACTTCATTTGGAGCTATTCTGAATTCATATTGTTTTGAGTGTAGGAGAAAAGGTTTTCCAAGAGAGGTGTGGGATAACTTGTTTTTCCTAGCCAAAAAGGATCTTGTTTATTTTTGTGATAATATCTGGGAAAAAGGTCAAGAAATGTATTGAACATATCACTTTACTGAATTATGTAACTATTTAAAATTTACTGAGATCACTCCCAATGCATTTTGTGGGCTTGCTCAAAATGAGGACAATTCAATATTCTCACAGATGCAAATGGGGAAAGGTATTTAGCTTCTCAGGGAATAAAGCGTTGCGGCAAACATGCAGCATGTGTTTACTAATTAATTCAGCTAAATTTTCATGAAGTCTGATGCTTAAAAACATTCTATTTATTTATGGAATTAAAAGTCAGTACACTCCTTCATTATCAGCAGACTGGGTATATTCTTCACTCAGGTATCAGCTTTTCTAGTAATCTCTAGGCTGTTACAGTGCTTTACAACTCTGACTGATAAAGGAATTCTAATTTAGTGCTCACATTAATTATCAGTAATATTAAATGAATATATTGGAGCTATTTACATGTGTCATTCATAGTTGCCGTATTCTAAAGAAAATGATTATAATTGTTCTTATTAGTTATCATATTTCATGCTTCTGCAGTGAAATTCATTTTTTCCCCTTTGGTTTTGTTTTGGGAATATCTTAATGAAGAAAAAGGCTTACAGTATTTTGAAATGTTCACAAGGCACTGGATAGCACTTTCTGATTCATTAGTCATATTTTATTGGAAAATGCTTTTGTGTTACTTTATTTGTTTCTGAGTATGAATAAACCAGATGAAGAAGGAAAAATGGAGCAGCCAATCTTCTTTAATAGCTAGCAAGAATTATAATACAGAACAAAAAACAGAATACCTCGGATTTGAAAAAGTTTACATTTCTCTGCATCTTAGTTCGGTTAGGGACTGAAATATGAAAACATGTAGTATACCTTTTGTTGCCTAAATAATATCCAATAGAATCCTGACTCATTGTAAATCCTGACTCACTGTACGATAACCTGTTTTTATAGTACCTTTTCCCTTAACTGAAAACATCTCCATCTATCCTATGTTGAATAAAAATTTACATTCCTGATATGTGGATTATCTGCCTGCTGTGGATACCTGATTAAGCTTCAGAATTGATTCAAAATTCAAAACGTTGCCAAGACAATGAAAACTGCCAGATGTCCACTTGAATTGACTTCTATAGAATAATGTCTGTTACTTAGTATAATGAGGGTGCAAGGTGTTTCAAAAAGTGGATTGCTTTGTAAATAGATGAAATTCAAATCTTTAAATCATTTTCACTCTGAACGTTCCTCTTCAGCATCCAGGGCTCAACTCAACATTGACTTTTTCGAAAATCTTTCCCTGATCTCTGTGTCAGTCCTGGTCAGATTTTATGCTACTCTCCCCGCTGTTTTTTTTTTTTCCTTTGTATTTTGTATTATAAGCATCTGTTTTACTCATTTGTTCTCATCAGCATCACACCCAGCCCCCCAGCTGTTGAGGAGTTGGGACTGCCATGCTCACCTTTGTACTTTCAATGTCTTAACTACTCCATGTCTCATACATAGCAGATAAGAGTCCCACCATGTAACTGTCTGCAATGCAGGAGATCCAGATTCAATCCCTGGGTCAGGAAGATCTCCTGGAGCAGGAAATGGTAACCCACTCCAGTATTCTTGCCTGGAGAATCCCATGGTCAGAGGATCCTGGCAGGCTACAGTCCATGGGGCCGCAAAGAGTTGGACATGACTGAGCAACTGACATTCATTCATTGACCATGTAATAACAGCTATTTGAAAACAGGCCGTATGCTTCTCTACCTTTTTAAATACAATTCACCAAAAAATAATAAAAATATTGATAATTTAGACTTGTCACTAAGAGCCACAGAGTTTTTAAAACTCTCTGAATTTGTCCATCTCCTTGTACATGGCTGAGCTGCCTAAGGTTTGTGTGGATTTTAATAAGCTCCTGGAAGGAGGTGGGCTCTTGGCATTTGATTCTAGAACTGTTGCAGAATCTTGTGGGATTCATTGAGCTGACTCCCAAATCAGGTGTCTGCTCCTTGGTACTGTAATTGACTTTAATCTCTGTGTTGTCTGTTTATTAATAGTGATGCTATCAGCAAGAAATGTCTGGGGCATTCCCCAATTCCACATTACTTGTAGTGAGCCTTGCAAACATTTCCACAATGGGTCAATATTGTGGCTGGACTGACCCCATGATTCCTATTATGACTGCATGAAATTCTTCAGCAAAATCCATCAGGGAATTTTGAGCAACAGGGTTTATTATTTACAGATCCTGGAGGGAACAAGGCATACCCGAGGGCCACAGAGCCAGTTTGTGGGTAGAGAGAGAGAAATATCAGGTCTGGGGCTCTCCATTTATGGTCAGAGGGTGGGGTGTCTAGGGTTTCACGCTTCACTCTTTATTGTTAGTTTAAAGCATAAGAATGGAATTAGGGCACAGGAAGGGAGAAGAGTGGTCACTTAAGTCATCTATTATCTAGGTTACTCAGATGAAAGAGACATCTTCATGGGTGGGGGCAGTTTACCTCCTTATCTGGTTCCTTTGCTAGTAGCTGGCACTTGCACTAAACTCTGCCACTTCCAATGGTCTCCGTTCCTTTTCTCTTCTCTTTTCCTTTTAGTTTAAGGAACTTAAACCAAATGCCTGATTTTCTGAGCTAATACCATCTTCTTTCCCAATACATAAGCCAACTGCTCCCAACACATATTATGGCATCTTTTTGACTAGTTACATTACTGTTTTTTTTTTCCCTGTTCAATTATTTCCTTCCTTTTTTTCTCTCTACTGACAGGAAAGTCTTAATTTAAAAAAAAAAAACAAATAAACAATAGAGAAAAACCATAGACTCAATTTCACTCTGAATGTTTAATGTTTACTAAAAACCACTTTCTAGAAGATGGACATGTTGCTCTAATTGATTCTCATGTCAAATGATTTCTTAAAATTTAATTTTGAGAAACATTGGGCTGGAGGAAGCACAAGCTGGAATCAAGATTGCTGGGAGAAATATCAGTAACCTTAGATATACAGATGACACCACCCTTATGACAGAAAGGGAAGAACTAAAGAGCCCCTTGGTGAAAGTGAAAGAGGAGAGTAAAAAAATTGGCTTAAAGCTCAACATTCAGAAAACTAAGATCATGGCATCCAGTCCCATCACTTCATGGCAAATAGATGGGGAAACAGTGGAAAAAGTGGCTGATTTTATTTCTTTAGGGTCCAAAATCACTGCAGATGATGACTGAAGCCATGAAATTAAAAGATGCCTACTCCTTGGGAGGAAAGTTATGACCAACCTAGATAGCATAATAAAAAGCAGAGACTACTTTGCCAACAAAGGTCCGTCTAGTCAAGGCTATGGTTTTTCCAGTGGTCATGTATGGATGTGAGAGTTGGACTATAAAGAAAGCTGAGCACTGAAGAATTGATGTTTTTGAACTGTGGTGTTGGAGAAGACTCTTGAGCGTCCCTTGGACTGCAAGGAGATTCAATCAGTCCATCCTAAAGGAGATCAGTCCTGGGTGTTCACTGGAAGGACTGATGTTGAAGCTGAAACTCCAATACTTTGGCCACTGATGGGAAGAGCTGACTCATTGGAAAAGACCCTGATGCTGGGAAAGATTGAGGGCAGGAGGAGAAGGGGATGACAGAGGATGAGATGGTTGGATGGCATCACCAACTCAATGGACATGGGTTTAGGTGGACTCCAGGAGTTGGTGATGGACAGAGAGGCCTGGCATGCTGCAGTTCATGGGGTCTCAAAGAGTCAGACATGACTGAGCAACTGAACTGAACCGAAAAGGAAAACTAAATATAGTTCAATTTTGCAAAGGGAAAAATACAACGTTTTAAAGGTATGAGATTCTATGAACTAAGTAATTCTATAACTTTTTTTTTTTGCTTTAAATAATCCTAGGATGAGATCTTTGTCCATTTCCTTTAAGTTCTTCCAAGAGTCTCAGTGATTTTTATTTTAATTTCTCATGACTCTTACATTAGAACATGCTTCTGAAAGTTAACACAGTTTCCTATTTTTGCCTCTTCTTAATTGCACAATTTGCAGTGAAAAATGAAGATTCCTCATTAATACCAATTATAGTTCATCACCTTAAAAATTTGGTGACTCCTGTAGTCTATTCTTTTTTGAGCCAAAAAAAAAAAAAAACCTCATTAGTGTTTTAACCTTCACGTTTGGAACTTATATACTAACCTGCTATTTTTTTCCCTTTAATTGTTGCTCCTTTCCAAGATACACATTAGAGAAGCCTTTCTTATAGAAAGATTCTTGGACCACATGCATTAGAACTGACTTATCCAGTATTTACTGAAAAAGGGAAGTGACTCAAAATTGTACTTCATATATTCATTATATAGTATCTCACTTTGTATAACAAATAAAAGTAACATCAATAATAAGGTGTTCAGTTCAGTTCAATTCAGTTACTCAGTCATGTCTGACTCTTTGCAACCCCATGAACCGCAGCACGCCAGGCCTCCCTGTCTATCACCAACTCCTGGAGTCCACCCAAACCCATGTCCATTGAGTTGGTGATGCCATCCAACCATCTCATCCCCTGTCATGCCCTTCTCCTCCTGCCCTCAATCTTTCCCAGTATCAGGGTCTTTTCCAATGAGTCAGCTCTTCGCATCAGGTGGCCAAAGTATTGGAGTTTCAGCTTCAACATCGGTCCTTCCAATGAACACCCAGGACTGATCTCCTTTAGGATGGACTGGTTGAATCTCCTTGCAGTCCAAGGGATGCTCAAGAGTCTTCTCCAACACCACAGTTCAAAAGCATCAATTCTTCAGCGCTCAGCTTTCCTTATAGTCCAACTCTCACATCCATACATGACCACTGGAAAAACCATAGCCTTGACTAGACGGACCTTTGTTGGCAAAGTAATGTCTTTGCTTTTT
>NW_011494939.1:3626147-3638980 GCF_000754665.1 Bison bison bison
TGCAATCACCATCTGCAGTGATTTTGGAGCCCAGAAAAATAAAATCAGCCACTGTTTCCCCATCTATTTGCCATGAAGTGATGGGACTGGATGCCATGATCTTATTTTTCTGAATGTTGAGCTTTAAGCCAACTTTTTCACTCTCCTCTTTCACTTTCTTCAAGAGGCTCTTTAGTTCTTCTTCACTTTCTGCCATATCTGAGATTATTGATATTTCTCCCAGCAATCTTGATTCCAGCTTGTGCTTCATCCAGCCCAGCATTTCTCATGATGTACTCTGCATAGAAGTAAAATAAGCAGGGTGACAATATACAGCCTTGACGTACTCCTTTTCCTATTTGGAACCAGTTTGTTGTTCCATATCCAGTTCTAACTGTTGCTTCCTGACCTGCATACAGGTTTCTCAAGAGGCAGGTCAGGTGGTCTGGATTTCTCATCTCTTTCAGAATTTTCCACAGTTTATTGTGATCCACACAGTCAAAGGCTTTGGCATAGTCAATAAAGCAGAAATAGATGTTTTTCTGGAACTCTCCTGTTTTTTCAATAATCCAGCAGATTTTGGCAATTTGATCTCTGGTTCCTCTGCCTTTTCTAAAACCAGCTTAAACATCAGGAAGTTCATGGTTCACATATTGCTGAAGCCTGGCTTGGAGAATTTTGAGCATTACTTTACTAGCGTGTGAGATGAGTGCAATTGTGTGGTCATTTGAGCATTCTTTAGCATTTCCTTTGTTTGGGATAGGAATGAAAACTGACCTTTTCCAGTCCTATGGCCACTGCTGAATTTTCCAAATTTGCTGGCATATTGAGTGTAGCACTTTGACAGCATCATCTTTCAGGATTTGAAATAGCTCAACTGGAATTCCATCACCTCCACTAGTTTTGTTCATAGTGATGCTTCCTAAGGTCCACTTGACTTCACATTCCAGGATGGCTGGTTCTAGGTGAGTGACCACACCATAGTGATTATCTGGGTCGTGAAGATCTTTTTTGTACAGTTCTTCTGTGTATTCTTGCCACCTCTTCTTAATATCTTCTGCTTCTGTAAGGTCCATACCATTTCTGTCCTTTATCGAGCCCTTAGTATCTCTAATTTTCTAATGTTCCCTTAGTATCTCTAATTTTCTTGAAGAGATCTCTAGTCTTTCCCATTCTATTGTTTTCCTCTATTTCTTTGAATTGATTGCTGAGGAAGGCTTTCTTATCTTTCCTTGCTATTCTTTGGAACTGCATTCAAATGGGTATATCTTTCCTTTTCTCCTTTGCTTTTCGCTTCCCTTCTTTTCACAGCTATTTGTAAAGCCTCCTCAGACAGCTATTTTGCTTTTTTGCATTTCTTTTTCTTGGGGATGGTCTTGATTCCTATCTCCTGTACAGTGTCACAAACCTCCATCCATAGTTCATCAGGCACTCTATCTATCAGATCTAGGCCCTTAAATCTATTTCTCACTTCCACTGTATAGTCATAAGGGATTTGATTTAGGTCATACCTGGATGGTCTAAGGGTTTTCTCCACTTTCTTCAATTTCAGTCTGAATTTGGTGATAAGGAGTTCATGATCTGAGCTACAGTCAGCTCAGTCTTGTTTTTGCTGACTGTATAGAGCTTCTCCATCTTTGGCTGCAAAGAATATAATCAATCTGATTTCAGTGTCGACCATCTGGTGATGTCCATGTGTAGAGTCTTGTCTTGTGTTGTTGGAAGAGGGTGTTTGCTATGACCAGTGCATTCTCTTTGCAGAACTCTATTAGCCTTTGCCCTGCTTCATTCTGTACTCCAAGACCAAATTTGCCTGTTACTCCAGGTGTTTCTTTACTTCCTACTTTTGCATTCCAGTCCCCTATAATGAAATGGACATCTTTTTAGGGTGTTAGTTCTAGAAGGTCTTGCAGGTCTTCATAGAACCATTCAACTTCAGCTTCTTCAGCATTACTGGTTGGGGCACAGGCTTGGATTACTGTGATATTGAATGGTTTGCCTCGGGAACAAACAGAGATCATTCTGTTGTTTTTGAGATTGCATCCAAGTACTGCATTTTGGACTGTTTTGTTGACTATGATGGCTATTCCATTTCTGCTAAGGGATTCCTGCCTGCAGTAGTAGATACAGTGGTCATCTGAGTTAAATTCATCCATTCCAGTCCATCTTAGTTCACTGATTTCTAGAATGTCAATGTTCACTCTTGCCATCTCCTGTTTGACCACTTCCAATCTGTCTTGATTCATGGACCTAACATTCCAAGTTCCTATGCAATATTGCTCTTTACAGCATCGTACCCTGCTTCCATCACCAGTCCCATTCACAACTGGGTGTTGTTTTTGCTTTGGCTCCATCCCTTCATTCTTTCTGGAGTTATTTCTCCACTGAAATCCAGTAGCATATTAGTATTCTATTAATAATTAAATTTAGATTGTGGTCTACTCTAAGCCCCTGATTTTACCCTCTTACCTGTCCAAAGTCAGCCTGTTTGACTATGAGTTGTTGTATTGAAACAGCCTTATACAGTCAAGTAATATTTCTCGGTTACTTTTGAGGAATTCTCTTTTCAAATCTCAGTTTGGAGTCTCTTTTCTCTCCATATTTTCTCTGGATAGATGCACCTGGTCTCATGGGTTTATATAAGTTGGTAGCTTCCAAATTAAAAATTTACAACTCTCGCCTGACCTCTCCTTTGGATTCAGATCTGTTATCCAACTACCTTTTTGTCATCCCCATTTGAACATCTAATGGGCATCTCAAATTGAGCATGACTGAAATTTAATTTTTGATTTCCATCCCAACATCCAAAACACATACTCTTCAAGTCTTCCCCATTCCAGTGAGTGGCATTACATTTCATATTCTTCTCTTTCATTTCATATTCTTCTCTTTCTGTCTTCCATTGTATCTAATCCCTTGACAAGTCCTGTTGATACCCCATTTAATATATATCTTGAATCTGACCACTTCTCATTCCCTTCACTACTACCAGTGGTCCAAGCCACAGTTATCTCTTGGTTAGTTCTATATCAGCCTCATCCCTCTTCCTGTGGTTTTTGCTCCTACCCTCCACCTATAGCAGAGTCACTTTTTTGTAACTTTAGTCAGATTGCATTATGCTACTACTCAACCTTCCTCTCCCTACCCACCAAGGGCTCCTGGTCATACTTAAAACAAAATCTAAGATTTATACCATAGCCTACAAGGCTTGCATGATGTAGTCTGCCTCCTTTTCCCATCTTACCTCCTTCCACTCTGTCCTAGAATGTTCTTAACTTCATATCTATGATTGATGCAATTTCTGTCTGGAATGAAATATCCTACATATCCACCTGAATTTCTCCATCACTTCTTTCAGGTCTCTGCCCACATGCCATCTTAATTGAGGGGCATTCATATCCAAACAGCCACCTTTCCATCAACTCCTATTTCTTTACTCTGTGTGACTTTTCTTCAAAGTGTACATACTACCTGGCATTATAGTATTACCGAATTATTTTTGACGTGTTTGTTATCTGCATTCTTCCTGTCTGTGTTCTTCTACTGGACGTACCACTTCTGTTCACTACTGTTCTCCAGTGCCTAGAGCAGCACCAGCACATAGTATCTGTTGAATGAATAAATTTAATCTAGGCCTCTTCTTCATTTGATCCTTCAGTTAAGCAAATGTTGAGAGTTTGAAAGAAACCATGGTGAAAATTTTCCATGACCTAAAATGACAGGCAGATGGCTCAGTGCTGGATGATCACTAAAACTGCACATTAGCCATTCTCTTCTTGGAAAGTGCTTCCTTAAGTCTGATGAGCTTTATTCTCTTTTGGAGACTCCTTTCCTCATACTGACTGAGTCTTTCTACAGTCTCTAAGCTGGGCTCTCTGCCAATCTAACCCCAATGCTAAAGTATGACCCAGTCATAATTGTTTTCATTATTTGATATCACTGTGAATCTGTGGGTAAGAGTTATCTACAGAACTTCTTCTAAGGCATTTTTTGATCTCTCTTTCTGATTTATAGGCTAGACATATTTTAGACATGTTTTGTCATAGTTTTACTCCCTGAGTAGCAAGGAAATATTTTAACTTGGATATCAGGAGGGATATAAAAGCTCCTTTTTTTCTTAGTTCAGTATTATCAGCCATGCTTATATACGTAGTTGAATATATTATGCCCAGAATTTAGTATATGCATTAAATATGATAGAGTTCACCAGGAAATGTAAAAATAGAATAAAATACAACACTTTACTTGCAGATTGGAGGTAAGGTGATTGGTATGTTAATTAAAGGTGACCTCAGCACTCTTAATATTAACCTCCTGATTTTCTCCAGTGTTTCAGGTAGGAAAAAAAAATTATTCTTCAATATTCCTAAGAATGAGATTGGATAAAGGACACAAATGAAGTCCAGACCAAGTACAAAAACATGAGCTCCTTCTCCTGGCTGCTCAACTAATGCAGACTTAGTCTGGGGTTGAGATAACTATCTCAGCCATTCCATCGCTCAGACTTCAAATTATAGTAATTATGACAATTTGTACCAATAGCCATGAGGTGGGATTTTTGATGTGGTTAAAAATAACATCTGTAAAATCCAATAAAAATTACATTTTGCTAATTTTCTGATAAGATACTGTTTTAACTATACTGTGTCTTCTGCCGCTGCCAGTTTTCAATTAGAGCATTCCTCTAAGAAAAAAATTTTTTAACCCATTTTGTCTCCTGGATCCAATTCCACCCTCAGCAATGCATTTGTTTTAATGCTCTTAATTAATTGTTTTGTGTGAATTTTGCCTTTCAAACCGATGCTAATCTTCGAGACATGATTAATTTGCTGATTGCTAAATCTTGATACAAAAGGACCAATAGTAGTTACTCAGTTTGTTCTTTCTGGCTTAAAAACCAGAGTTCCCAGAGAGGCCTGCTCAGCCGAATTAGTGCAGAAAAGGACAATGATGAAATAAATAATGGGGCTACTAAGAGAAGTTGGGTCTATCCAGCTTGGTAATTGCTTGCTCACCCTAGGGACACAGTCACTGGTGATAGCTCACAAAAACTTCTCTAAGTGTGTTTTAACAGAGCCTCCTATGTCTTCCAATGCTGTGTTTTCTTAAAGCTCTTTCATCTTGTTTAATTTTTGATTTAAAAAAACCCACATATTTTTATATGTTTTTACTGCAGAGATGGTAAAATTGACGTTCGAAGCACTCAAGCCACCTCCCCAAGCTCGCTAAGGAAATGAATGAGGACCAAAGGCCGGGCAAGCACCTTTGATTCTCCTTGTATTGCTCTTTCGGTCAAGTCACGTGGCCTCTAAGCCAATCCAACTGTGTGCGGATAGGACCCACCCCTAGCTCCTCAGGAATCCTCTCCTTTATTTTTGCCCTTTTGTCTACTCCCATTTTGCCTTGAAACAAAGTCTCCCCTGATCCAGCAGCCCCCTCCAGCCACTACCTCAGCTTTTTCCTTTTCTTTCCTTCAAATCTATAGTTTTTAAAAGAATTGACTACTCGCATTGAGTCCATATTCTCACATTCACTCCACAACACACTCTTTCTCAGCTAAGACTAGTTGCTGATGATATTTCTCAATTCCCATCTTTCCTCTTCATTCTTACCTTCATTGCATCATTTCTTGCTCTTATCATCTATCCTCTGAAAAAGCGAACCTTATGGTGAGATGGGAAAGAATTTATATTCATCAACTGCTGAGGGCATGAAAGTTATCAAGACAAACATGACTCCTGTCCTCACAGAACTTATGGTATCTTATGCCTGCTTGTTTGAGGTGAATGACTAAATCTCCTTCTCACTTCCTGGATTTCCTCTGTCTCTCTCCCTCAGTTATGAGTACATAATCATCTCACTCAAAAATAAAATTCTATTTTACTATATACACTATAGGTCAATAATATGACCTTTTACACATATGAACTTCTGAAACACAACAGTTAAAGTAATAACCTTGCTTTTAAGTATCAAAATACAATTCATATAATTCTCTAACAGCATTTTTTGACCTCTAAGACTGGTGTTTTCTCAGTGCACATGCATGATCACTGTTATATTTATATTACCATCATCATATTTTATATGATGTTTCTCTGATTGATCTTTATCTATGAAGACATTTTCTTACTTTGCCATTATTGACTAGTTTCAAACACTCATAAGCTTGTTTTTAAAAAGTCAGCATTCAAGGATTCAACTTTTGATCTATTTTCTCTCATTCACAGTAAAGAATCTCTCCCTGGCTGTGCAAAACATTGATTTTAATATGTAACATTATCATGTAATTGCTCAGCATTGCTTTTCTGTCAACTAATCCGTTCTTCTAATTATCTTAAACTTTCTTGTTGGAAATGGCCTAGACATTTCCAGTTTATTTTAGTTTAAGTCAAAAATTCAAACATTCCCGCTAGAGTCTTTTTTTAGTTTTATTTCCTTTATGCTTTTGCTTACTCTTCTTAGAGCTTGAAGACTCAGACATGCTAAGAAATCAGCCCTTGCTGAACATTTGAATGACTTGTTAGGAAACCTGGCTCTGTCTGTGCCTGCAACATGAATAAACATGACATGAATAGTCCTGGGAAGCATAGGAACCCCCAGAGTCCTAAGTGAGCCTTCCATATCAGTCATTAAGGGATCTGAAAAAAAATAGCCATTTTCAGTTATTATCTCAATGACCTGTCAGAGGTTTCATTTCAGGAAGAACAGTGGACAAGGCCCATGTTTTTCAACCTCGTTCAAGCCATGGCTCACCTGTCCTTGCAGGAGTAGAGCTGAGTGAATGAAGGAGACAGTGATGGGCAGTAGGAAGAGAGTGCTGAGTCTTTCACTCTCTTCCCCCCATATCCAGCCAGGAGATCCAGACTTACGGTCTCAGAGCCGTGAGGGCAGGGCCATGTCTGTTTTGCTTCCCATCATGATCACTTCACTTGATGAATGCTCATCAGTGAGAGTGGTTTTAGACAAACATTTTTGCTCCACTTGCTTTGAGTTGCAAAGTAAATGGGAATTGAAAAGATGAAGACAAATGTGGGCTTTTCTTTCAAGAACTTGGGTTGAGTGAGGATGGGGTGATGGCTAGAGAAACTGTGGAATTAGATGAGGTGGGTGTTTTGGCAGTGTCCTAAATGTGTTTATAGGAACAGCAAAGAGGTGGGAGAGAGCTTGAAGATAAGGAAGGAGTGTTGACAGATTGGGATCCAATAGGAACAACATAGGACACACACACACACTTTCCCACCCCCTCAACAGACATATGAGTCTCTTTACCATGTAAAGGAAGAGCATTAGACTCCTTTTGACCCTCACAGGAAAGTCTTATCTCTTGCTTCTGTTTCTCAAAACTTCCTTGTATAAAATTATTAATTCTGGAAAAAAAGATTTCCATTAAAAGCACCAAGCAGAACAGATAAATAGATACATGCACATATATAAAATATATGAATACTTATGGTTATATATGTGATTCATAAATAAATATACATTATATATTATATATATAAAATATGTATCCATAGGCATGAATCTCTATGGGCCAAGATACATAATAAAATATGATTTGTGTGGATTTTTAAAAAAATAATCTAGGTTGTGAGAGATTGAAAAGAACACAGATGAAACAAGATTGATCATGAGTCCTTTTCATGTTTGCATATATTTGAAATCTTAGTTAATAAACAATATTTTATAAAGCACCAAAGAGTTGCTAAAGTTTTCCATTATTTACTCATTCCTTGAGTTTTATTTTTAATATATCCATATTTTTTCTGAAGCAAATGAACCTTGGCCAGGCTGCAATGATGGTTGACTGGGAACCTTAATGTCTTCAATGAAAATTGCAACAAGGGACTTTAAAAAAATTCTCCATCTCTTTAATTTCTGTGATCTTGTAGGCAACAAATAAGGTAACTACTTTTTAAAATTGACAGTTTTTAAAATTACTAACATTGAACATCTTTCATGTGCTTATTGGCTATTTATATTTCTTCTTCTGTCATTGATGCTTTTATTTTCTCTAACAATTGCATCAGTTTCCTGTGGCTGCTGTAACAAATGACCATAAACTTGGTGGTTTAGAACAACAGAAATTTATTCTCTCACATTCTGGAGGCCAGAAGTTAAAAATCAGTGTCATTGGACAGAAATCAAGGAGTCAGCAGGGATGCCCTTCCTCTGGAGATTCTAAGGGTAAAAATATTCCTTGCCTCTTCAAGTTTCTATGGCACCAGGTGGATCATTCTGACCTTCAGGATCATCTTCTTCAGATAGCTCTCTGCTCTATCTTCATATTATCTTATTTTCTCTCTGCCTGTAAAATTCCTTTGCCTTCTTTTTGTAAGGATACATGTGAGTGCATCTAGGGACCATTCAGATAGTCCTGAATAATCTCCCCATCTCAATATCCTTAAATTTATTCTTGCCTTCCAAGAGGTTCCCCCTCCCCCCCAAAAATAAAATAATATTCACAAATTTCAAAGATTAGGCTGTGGATATCTTTTGGAGAGCCATTTTTCAGTCTATGACACTCATTCTTTATTGCTTTTTCTTTTAAGAGTGTTTTACTTTGGAATACTTTTAGATTTAGGACATGATTCAGAAGTAGTACAGAATGTTTCCATATACTCTTCTCCAAGTTTCCCTAAGATGACTTTTTTACATGCTTTTTTTTCTCAGCAATTTTATTTCAATTGCTAATAAGGTTGGATATGATATTTATTTCTAGAACAAAATATGTTGAAAAAAGCCTATGTTGTATTTTTTTTTGTTGTTATTTAAAACAAGATCTCCATTATCTATATACTACTTTTCTAAAGCAAAGAGGGAGAAGAGGACTGTGATTGTGGATAACAAATGAACTGACTGATAACAAGCATGGATTCACATGTTTCCAGTTGAAACAACACCTGGAAAGAATCAAGACTGACAATATGGGTAAGAGTTCTAATAATTTTTGATAATTCTCCAAATTTACTTTTTACCTTGCCAATATACTTCCATAGACTAGATTTTCTTTCATGTACCCTTAAGAACAGCTTGGGTTACAACAGAAATTAACATGATATTGTAGGTACTTCAATAATGATTTAGAAAAAAGAACAGCTTGGGATACTTTAAGATTTTTATCAGAAGAAAAGATTGAAAGCAATGAATTCATTTTGTGAGTCAGTGTACACTGAGAAATGTGACAGCTTGGGTATCCCATTTACTAAACCCATGATGTGCCATAGAATTACACATCAAACATACTGAATTGGTTACATATTGTTTATTGAAAATTATCCAATGTGATTTGATCCAAAGTCTAAACAATGTCAGTACATCTATGGGTTCAGATAAGTAAGCCTAAAGTCCATTCAATTTCAGGCATTTGGTGGTGTGGGCAAATGATCAATAGGTTTGACATTCATTTTTATTTGATTTCTGAGGTCAAAACTCATCACCATATAGATCTGGCTTTCCTGGTGGCTCAGTGGTGAAGAATCCACTTGCCAATGCAGGAAATGCATTCAGTCTCTGGGTCTGGAAGATCCCCTGGAGAAGGAAAAGGCAACCTACTACAGTATTTTTGCCTGGAAAATCCCATGGACAGAGGAAACTGGTGGACCACTGTCCGTGGGATTGCCGAGAGTCTGACAAGAGTTAGCAACTAAGCAACAGCAACAACATAGAGATCTGTGGACTGATTCGATAGAATCAGGTAACAGAAGGTAGCATGCTACCTGAAGACTGAAATTTGGGGGTGATAAAATACTTTCAGCTTCTTTAAAACCATGGAGAATCATGCCAGTGCTCTTAGTGTAGGTAGCAGAACAAGCATATTTCCCACTGGGCTATTGGTTTAATGGTTTTATATATGATATAAGTAGTAGTGTTAGTCAATGGTTTTATATATGATATAAGTAGTAGTGTTAGTCACTCATGTTCAGCTCTTTGCAATCCCAGGGACTATGGCCTGCCAGGCTCCTCTGTCCGTAGGATTTTCCAGGCAAGAATACTGGAGTGGGTTGCTATTTCCTCCTCCAGGGGATCTTTCTGACTCATGGATCAAACCCACATCTCTTACTTCTTCTACATTGGCAGGCAGGTTCTTTACCACTAGGCCATGATGTACAAGAGACAAACGGAAAAGCAAACGTTTTATTCAAGTTTGAAATCTCAGAGCTCCTTGGGTCACCACCATCTTCAAATATTGTTTTCTCAATGACTTTGGGCCAATTACTTAGTCTCTATACCTCAGCTTCTCAATTGGTGAAAAGGAAACTGTTACAGTGTGATAAATTTATCTCCTAAGGGGGTTGTTTATGTTCATTAACTGCTATTAAGAGCTTGGAAGATGAAAAGAGCTAACTGCTTATGCCATGATTAGCCATGGAATAGTGGAATATGATAACTACTTCACGAGATAAATGACTAAACCTGATATGCACAAACTGTGAAATCTGTGGGAGGAGTAAAGACCTAGGGCAACAAGACAGCTGAGAAATCAATCTCATCAAAAACTATATTAGTTACACTTGAGTCCCGGCTTAACGGTTTCAACTGCCTTCTGAAATGTTTGAAATGTCACAGCACTAGCACCACATTTTGCTTTGTCACTACCCATAGTGACATTTTTTTTCCTGGACATATTTTCCCCATAAACTCAGCTAATCTACCTTGACAAATATTCTAAAGAGTTATCAATTATTCTCAGTTACCCTTTGCATGTGCATTTACATACGCCTACAGACAACACACAAACTGCTGTGGCTGACAGGGCAGAACATTCTGCTTTTTATTTGTATTATTTGAAGCAAACCAAACACATTAGTGGAATATAAATGGCCACTGCTTTGAGCCAGTGAATATTTAAGGATATTAACTTACTTCCTCTAATAGTCTTTAAGACATTTTAAAAAAGTAAACATATAGAAAAGAATAAAATATCAGACTTTAAGTTTGAGCTCTTGTTGAGGGCTGTTTTATAGTTGAGGGTATCATTACTTATCTAGCTATGAGGTCATATTTTTGCAGAGTTCATTAGAATTTACCTTTAATTCTATAGCAAACTATAACTGCAAAGCCAGAATGTCTTGATCAGCATTTATTGCACTGGCATATTTATTTCACATGTTAAAACTAAAGCGACAAGGTCTCTCCAAAGTTTTTTGAATTAGGATTCTTGGTAAAGCTTTAATGTGATATTTCATTCATGATACCATTCTGGGAACCTCTGCTAGCATTCTAATAATTCACAGATAATGTGCAGTTCCATTTTGTTTTGAGACAATTCACAAACTTAAACTTTTTTTTTTCAGTTTTTATTTCTATGTTTTTTATGTATGTGCATTTTTATTTTTAAAAAAAGATTTAGGGCAGACTCCTTTAAGGAGGAAAATACATACTTTATATGTATTTATATGTATATAAATTATGTATATTGCACTTTGGTCCTTAACACTTTTATTTGGAGTGGAATATGAGAAAGAACAAATTTAAATTAATTCTCATTTCCAGAACAACCACTGAATACTTAATACTCAAGCTTAAGAGGTGTTAAGTAGTGAAAAGAATGCCAAATTTAGAGGTAGAAAACCTGATTTTACATCCTCTGAAACTTTCATGGCAGTGAAACTCTGACAAATCATTCAGCCTCAGTATTTCCATTTATAAACTGAGAATAATAATACCTTCCTTATAGATTTACTCTAAGGATTAAATGACCAGTGTTTATGACAGAGTCCCTGTTATCTGGTAGCCACTACACACCTAGTTTTTATAGCAAACAATTTTATAGTTTGCTATAAAATTAAAGGTAAATTCTAATGAACTGGGCAGAAATATGACCTTTATTTATCCTCTTTGGTCAGTAGAATCCACTAGAGATCCCTGCCAAAGTGCCGTTACAGATTTTCTAAAAGCTCAGGTTTGCATCACTTCTATGTTTCTAAGAATAGTTCATTCTTGAATAATTTCCATAACTATAACGTGCCTATAGTTTTTTTTGTGCTGTGAATCATAACATTCATCCACCAGAAAATTACTAGAAATAATCAATGACTACAGTAAAGTTGCAGGATATAAAATCAACACACAGAAATCCCTTGCATTCCTATACACTAATAATGAGAAAACAGAAAGAGAAATTAAGGAAACAATTCCATTCACCATTGCAACGGAAAGAATAAAATACTTAGGAATATATCTACCTAAAGAAACTAAAGACCTATATATAGAAAACTATAAAACACTGGTGAAAGAAATCAAAGAGGGCACTAATAGATGGAGAAATATACCATGTTCATGGATTGGAAGAATCAATATAGTGAAAATGAGTATACTACCCAAAGCAATTTATAGATTCAACGCAATCCCTATCAAGCTACCAACAGTATTCTTCACAGAGCTAGAACAAATAATTTCACAATTTGTATGGAAATACAAAAAACCTCGAATAGCCAAAGCGATCTTGAGAAAGAAGAATGGAACTGGAGGAATCAACCTACCTGACTTCAGGCTCTACTACAAAGCCACAGTTATCAAGACAGTATGGTACTGGCACAAAGACAGAAATATTGATCAATGGAATAAAATAGAAAGCCCAGAGATAAATCCACGCACATATGGACACCTTATCTTCGACAAAGGAGGCAAGAATATACAATGGATTAAAGACAATCTCTTTAACAAGTGGTGCTGGGAAATCTGGTCAACCACTTGTAAAAGAATGAAACTGGACCACTTTCTAACACCATACACAAAAATAAACTCAAAATGGATTAAAGATCTAAACGTAAGACCAGAAACTATAAAACTCCTAGAGGAGAACATAGGCAAAACACTCTCCGACATACATCACAGCAGGATCCTCT
>NW_011494939.1:3639080-3639191 GCF_000754665.1 Bison bison bison
GTGACAGACTTTATTTTTTTGGGCTCCAAAATCACTGCAGATGGTGACTGCAGCCATGAAATTAAAAGACACTTGCTCCTTGGTAGGAAAGTTATGACCAACCTAGACAGC
>NW_011494939.1:3639819-3657493 GCF_000754665.1 Bison bison bison
GAAAAACATAAATACAGTATACTAACGCATATATATGGAATTTAGAAAGATGGTAACAATAACCCGGTGTACAAGACAGCAAAAGAGACACTGATGTATTGAACAGTCTTATGGACTCTGTGGGAAAGGGAGAGGGTGGGAAGATTTGGGAGAATGGCAATGAAACATGTAAAATATCATGTAGGAAACGAGTTGCCAGTCCAGGTTCAATGCATGACGCTGGATGCTTGGGGCTGGTGTACTGGGATGGCCCAGAGGGATGGTATGGGGAGGGAGGAGGGAGGAGGGTTCGGGATGGGGAACACATGTATACCTGTGGCGGATTCATTTTGATATTTGGCAAAACTAATACAATTATGTAAAGTTTAAAAATAAAATAAAATTAGAGGAAAAAAAAAAAAAAAAGTGAATTTGTTTTTAAAGAATTTAATCTTAAGGGGGAAAAAAGTTCATTGCAAATGTTCCTCCAGTTGAGAAAGATTTCAGTGATACAAAATCTGATTGGGTATTTTATTATTGCTTTTTTAAAAATGGTAAGTTAAAAAAAAAGATAAGGTTGCAGAATGGTGAGCTGAGGGCATGACTCTAAGATATGGTTTGTTTCATGACTTAAACTTTTATGTTTAATTTGTGTGTCTCTGAATCCACCATTTTCAGGCTCCAGCTACTATTTCAAGGAAGAAAACACCAGTCCTTTAGAACAAATGACAAGGAACTCCTCATCTAACCTTCAAAAGAGAGAGAAAGGAATGGGGAAGTGCATAAACCTAACAGAGGAATAAGTCTTTCTGGAATACAAGCTCAAATAAATATTTGAACAGGAATGGTATCCTCATGTGTGTGGTGAAAAGTCCATCTGTTTCAGGCAGCACATTTTGGCAGCCTGACCTGTTGACTTTATCACCTTGGGATCACTGGGCTTTCAGCCGCCTTCCAGCAGGCATCACCCCATACATGTGCATACTCATACCCCAGTGGGGAGGCAGCAGGCCAAGGCCTGTGAATGTCGCTGAGGAGCATCCCGGAGCCCAGCCCTCCCTTGCCCAGACACATTCTTGGACCTCCCTCTTCAACTCTCCAACCTGGTTTTGAATCACTCTCCATCAAATGCCATTTTAGATGCCTCTATTATTAATACTGGCTTTTGGTAGCTCAGATGTTAAAGAATCCTCCTGCCATACAGAAGACCCATATTTGATCCGGGTTGGGAAGATCCCCTGGAGGAGGAAATGGCAACCCACTCCAGTATTCTTTCCTGGAGAATCCCATGGACAGAGGAGCCTGGCGGGCTACAGTCCACGGGGTCGCAAGAGTCAGACATGACAGAACAACTAACACACATACATTATTAATACATCCCTGGAAGTCAGAATTCTCTTCAGAACACATAGAACTGACAATATTTTCTTCACCAGATTGAATTCTGCTCTCCTCATTTTAGTTTTATGCTAAAACTCCACACATTTGGATTGAGAGAAAAGGAAAGAGGCCAATTCAAGTTTTTGAGAGTTTGGATTGCAGGCTATATGGAAAAGAAGAGTGGACTGACTGCTTGGTAAGTACAGATCTTTAACAAGTTCCATTCATATTCTTCATGGGGCAGGTTAAAATGCCATTTTGGAGATACCTTAACAATCACAAGAGCCTCTTGATGAAAGTGAAAGAGGAGAGTGAAAAAGTTGGCTTAAAGCTCAACATTCAGAAAACTAAGATCATGGCTTCTGGTTTATCACTTCATGGCAAATAGATGGGAAAATAGTGGAAACAGTGACAGACTTTATTTTTTTGGGCTCCAAAATCACTGCAGATGGTGACTGCAGCCATGAAATTAAAAGACACTTGCTCCTTGGTAGGAAAGTTATGACCAACCTAGACAGCATATTAAAAAGCAGAGATATTACTTTTCCAACAAAGTGTGGCTCAGACAGTAAAGTGTCTGCCTGCAATGTGGGAAACATGGATTCAACCCCTGGGTCAGGAAGATTCCCTGGAGAAGGAAATGACAACCCATTCCAGTACTCTGGCCTGGAAAATCCCATGGACAGAGGAGCCTGGTAAGCTACAGTCCATGGGGTCGCAAAGAGTCGGACACGACTGAGTAACTTCACTTTCACTTTCAACAAAGGTCCATCTAGTCAAAGCTATGGTTTTTCCAGGAGTCATGTATGGATGTGAGAGTTGGACTATAAAGAAAGCTGAGCACTGAAGAATTGCTGATTTTGAACTGTGGTGTTGGAGAAAACTCTGAGAGTCCCTTGGACTGCAAGGAGATCCAAGGAGATCCAAGGACTGCAAGAAGTCCATCCTAAAGGAAATCAGTCCTGAATATTCATTGGAAGGACTGATGTTGAAGCTGAAACTCCAATACCTTGGCTACCTGATGCGAAGAACTGACTCATTTGAAAAGACCCTGATGCTGGGAAAGATTGAAGGCAGGAGGAGAAGGGGACAACAGAGGATGAGATGGTTGGATGGCATCATCAACTCAATGGACATGAGTTTGAGTGAACTCCAAGAGTTGGTGATGGACAGGGAGGCCTGGAGTACTGCAGTCCATGGGGTCACAAAGGGTTGGACATGACTGAGTGACTGAACTGAACTAACAGTCACAAAGGTGGACACTGCCTAGGTTGCCCTCTGATTGGTTGGTGAGTTCAAGAAGGAAGGAGGTGGTTTCAAGAGATGATTTCTGAAGGCAGAAGATTCTGCTTGGTACCCAGAATAAGAGTCCCACCACCAGTGGCCCCACTACCATGATCTGATATGACAAATGCCCAAAAGTTACCTTAAAAAATGTCATTATACTCTCATATGAAATAAAAATGCCAGAAACAAATTACCATCTAAATAGGAACCATCTGTTGTTTATAGGTATTTTTAGATATTTGCAATGTTTTCAGAAAATACTTTTTGCTGCTTTTTGAAAGTCACTCTACAATGAAAATGTTTATGTTGTATGTTTCACTTTATCGCACCTTCCTCAGCCTTTTAACTTTTAATAATTCTAATTATTATTATTTTTTAAATAAAAGTAACAAATCACTGTGTATTATTCACACTTTGATCTGCTTGCCTTCCTGAACTGAATCACTATACTCAACATATACTTTATTCTTCCAGGTTAACTTTGGGAGAGTTTATTTTCAATGGTCAAGAGTTTTAAAAGTAATGAGTACAATGTTTATACTAATAACCAGTACTCAGGTAATTAGTCAGAGTAAAGGTTGGATAAATAAGCAATTTTAATATGAGAAGAATAGTTTTATTCTTGCAAGGCATTCACCCAAATTTGCAAAAGTAGGATCAATGAATCTGTCCTTGACTTCATGGATGAATTGTGAGCTTTTCATCAGGTTTATGGGATTATATGAGATAACATCTGTAAGTGCTGAATTAGTCTGGCACACAGGAAGCCCAAGAGGCTTCCCAGGTGGCTCAGTGGTAAAGAATCCCTGCCAAGTAGGAGATGTGGGTGCAATCCCTGGGTTGGGAAGATCCTTTGGTGGAAGAAATGGCAACCCATTCCAGTATTCTTGCCTGGGAAATGTCATGGACAGAGAAATCTGGTGGGCTACAGTCACACAAAGAGTCGCACAAATGGGGTCACAAAGAGTTGGACACAAAAATAACAAATAAAAACAGTTATAACAGTGTTAAAACAATCCTCTGGGTTTCATCCTGATCAAAAGGAGGGAGAAGTTGAAGACGGTGTCAACCACTGCCCCCATAGCTTTTTTGCTGTGTTCCAGTGTGCGATGCATATTACTCTGGAACTGCTTGGATCACTAGGGAAAGTTCTCCCTCCTTACTACTCACATTTACTGTGGAGGGATGGTCTAACACAGTACTTCTCAGAGGCCATTGACTTGCCTTGTTCACCAACCATATGCCAATAAGAATTGTGTGAGCTTAAAGGCTTCCCTGGTGGCTCAGTGGTAAAGAATCTGCCTGGCAATGCAGGAGACATGGGAGACTCAGGTTCGACCCCTGGGTAGGTAAGATCCCTTGGAGGAAGAAACAGCAACCCATTCTAGTATTCTTCCCTGGAGAATCCCATGGACAGAGGAGCTTGGTGGGCTGCCGTCCATGGGGTTGCAAATGACTGAGCAACTGAGCATGCATGCACTGACAGAAGGGTGAATTCTGGGGGTATGTCATCATTTTGGTCCCCCCAAAATCCAGAGCAGTCTTGCTGATGGCTTCCCTCCATCCAGGCTTAAGGTTTTCCAAGATATTGTCATAGTTCACAACTCACTTCACTGCCCTGACTCTCTTCTTAAGAACCACAGGTTCCAGTGGTTGCCCTAGACTGGCAGATGGGCTAAACTCTGAAATGATGTTTTACAAGAAGGCAGTTCTTGCTGTGGCTGGATTTATATTACAGAAGCTTCATTGGGGAGGCACATTGTTCAAACTTGTGTGTTGGAAGGAATAGGTAGAGGAGGCAGTAATATGGCTGCCCAGCCTGAAGCTGGCCCATATCCTAGACTGTCAATAACTTTTCCAAAAGTGAGCTCCAATAGCCAACAACCTCAAGCTGACCTTGAGGACTTAGCAGCAATATCAGGTCCCATTAGGGTCTGAAACATCTCCAGAGGCATTTGGTCTGCAAACTCAGTGAGCAGCCATCCACCTCACATTTGTGGCCATTCTGATTTTAGCAAACAGCAAACTGTGAAATTCCAGGACCCCTATGTCAAGGTCTTAGGAAGCCAGATGCCCCCAACAGTCTCTTCAGAGAATAGCAGCAAGAGAACCAACTGTCATCTGTATGTTTGGTTTTCTGTCTTCATGGGTTGCCACAGGGCAGGCGTAGGTGAGTGTGTGTGGCATGGGGTTGCAAATGGGGAGTGGGGGTGGGAGAACAGAGATTAGACATGGAGAAAATTAGCTTAAATGGAGAGCATGGATTTCATGACTATAAACCAAGACCAGTGACCTAGGGGAGACTGATATTGCAGCCTTCCAGAGGAGTATTCAGCATCCTGGCTACAGCCTCAGGCTGAGGCTGAGAGCATGTTGGTAGGTGTGACTTTTGCACCCCTTTTCCTGAACCTTCCTTCCTTCCAGCCTCACTTCCTCCAGTTCCACCATTCTATTTCTTTTGTGACTTTAAAAAGACAAAAGATATGGGCTAGGCTGTTAATACTGGCTAGTCTAGGAGGGAGTGGGCAGGATATTATTCACTTTAAAATCTCTGTATATTTTTGGATTATATTGCTTGTTGCTATAAGCATTTACTCCTTTTGAAATGAAAAATAAAAAGTTGATAAACACATTTTCTTTCCCCTACTGCTCCCCTCCGCCAAGTCTTCTGGTTCCTTCCATTCCAGCCCAGTAAAAATTTCTATTTCCCAAATACTTGCCTCCTCAGCAAGATAATGATCAAACTAGTTGGCTAAAGTAATTCCACTAATGCGGTGTGTGAGAAGTGTTGTTGGGTGATGTTGACATTGATGATTACCCAAAAAGTGGCTGCAGGGCGTTTGAAGAGCAGTTGGCCTGGGTGGTAATCCTGCTACCACTGTTAGCTTCATTCAGGACTTTGAGCATGTCATTTCAAATGTCTGTATCTCGGCCCCAATTCTTTATCTTACATGCAAAACTAAGAAAACAATACTACCACTCTTGCTAACCTCATAAGACTCTGAAAGTTTTTGAAACTTTCAAAATGTACTTAGAATGCAATTGCTCACTACATTTTCTCCTAGGTCTGATGGCAATGGTGGCGGCGGCAATGATGTGCAGGAAAATGGTGAGAAGGGAATATCATTTCCACCCCACCCCGCAATGGGGCAAAGATGTGTCCCCATTGACTAGATATCATGACTATTTTTTCTTAAATGGATATGCAGGTTCAAGAAGTACCTTGTAGTTTATACCCACTAAAACCTAAAACACAAATTACTTTGCTTTGTACTCTTCATAGACTGATATGACCTCAAGGTGGTTCTCTTAGTATAATTCCACTTTTTGTAGAACACTATGATGGAGAATTGGCCTCCTCAAGAACACTCTTTCTTTGTCACATCAAGTACCTACTTTGTCCTTTGACTCTACTGTTCTTGTACTGGGCTCTTAAAATGAGAGAAAATCAAATGCTCATTTAAAAAGTGAAATGAGAATAAAATTTCAGTCACAAGGAAAATCTTTATTATTTTTAAAAGCAATGGATAAAACAAGGGAAATTAAATCATAACCTTTACCTGAACCAGTTCCTCCTTTTTTTTTTTTAACTTAATTCCCCTCATAGGAAAATAATTCATCCAGTCTGACTGTGTTCATTACCACATAGCTGGCATGGTTGTCTCACGCAAGCACCAAGAAGATATGAAGCTAAATCAACAGACCCTGATTTGTTGGCTCAACCAAGTATAAACTAGCCACTGGAAAATCAAGTTGAAAACCTAGGACAAATATATGAAAGGGACAAGCCACAGCTTGCAGGAAAGAAAATGTTTGCAGAAAACTCCAGTGCTACAGGTTTATCTAAGGTGTGGTCTCAAGTAAGCCGCAGTAATTACCCAAGATACCACAGTTAGTGGCTGAAAACTGAGGTGTTTCATGGACTTAACCCTTTCATCCCACCCCCAAATTCTTCGAAGAAATTACAGTTTAGCCAGGTTAGAGTAAACTAGAGGAATTGTTTTTATTGTAACCAAAATTGTTTTTAATTCATTTCTACCACTGTCTACCAAAGATATCTCTTAACCATGGCTTTTAGGGCCTTCTTTCTAAATATAGAATTATGAATAGATAGGCCTTCTTGTATATTTGTGTTATTTCCTGTCCCAGCCCTAAAATCAATCATTTCTCCAAGGAGCCCTGGTTCCTTTAATTGAAAAGTGGTATTAGAACTCACTTCTAATACCACTTTTAGAAGTGGGGACTTCCCTGGTGGTCCAGTGACTAAGACCATCTCCCGATGCAGGGAGCCCAGGTTCAATCCCTGGTCAGGGAACTAGATCCCACATGCTGCAACTAAAGATCCCTCATGATACAACTAAGACCCAACACAGCCAAATAAATATTTAAAAAGAAAAAAAATCAAGATATGAGTACTAGTGTTCTCATTGCTTCTGGGGTGTAATTGCTTCTAGGTCCTCTCAGTGGATAGAGTGAGGAAATGTGTCTATACTAACCTCTGGATACACGTATCTGTAATTATTTCTGTATATATCCATCTATATCTTTGTGTGCTGAAGATAAGTTTATACTGATGTCTCTGAATCTGACCAGTACCACATGATTCTTTCTAGCTTTTCCTCTTTGTTTATTTGTAACTTCCTACTCCATCTATGAGAAATCTGGTCCCCATCATGCACTAACCATTTACTTACTTATTCAGTCTTAGTATACAAGTATAGCAATCTCAGAATTAACAAACATTCCCATGGTTATTGCAACAGAGTCTACCATTTATTCATGAATACCTCTTGCTGAGAACTTCACTGAGACATGCAACTGCTATGATATACTTCGTACATCTACCTCTCATAAAAAAAAATTCTTTCACATATACAAGACCCTGCGTTGTGGTCATGATATAATTCTGGTGGTGAGAAATTGAGGTTCAGAGAAATTAAATAATGTGTATCAGATAGCACAGTTTACCAGTGGTAGATGGGATTCTTCTTTTAGCCACTAGATCTCCCTGCGGATGAGCAAAGGTATCTGGAATTCATGGGGTACCAGTAAGAATGGCACTGATAGAGTGAAACCAGACACAGTAACCAGGGCCCTGAGGCACCCTCTCCCCTCAACACTCACAGAGACAACCTCACCCACTCATCAGGAAGAACCTGTGTCACTAGGACAGAAGGAGCATGACTATAAAGAGTAAATTCATGTCTTTGATATAATTCATCTCTCAATAGTGGCAAATATGTTTGTGATCAGAAAAGATATAACTAAAAAATTCCACGTCTCTTAGCCATTATCACTGGGAATCACTCCAGAGCAATTCTCCATAAACGCACACAACTTCGCCATCTTCTCTTCTAGGCAGATGAGAAAGTATAAGCTGGGCCCGGATGATCTCTTTAGGGGCTGTCACGAGGCAGATTTGTGCAGAAAGGGCATAGAGAGATCAAGTGATCTCAAGGGGGCTTTACTTTCAAGGACTGTTCGTGAGCTCTTTTGTTTGGAGAGCATCATCAGGGAGTAACTGGTGGGATGTTGCCTGGAGGTATATATTCAGATACGTGTCATGATAGATTATCTTGTCAAGCATATTGATTAATAAATATGACTTTGTTCAGACTCCCAATATGTAAATAGTTGAATGATATTTTATCAACTCCATTATGCATGTGTTTTCTTTAAAAGCTCTGTTTGCAAATTAAATGGTATCCTTCTAACTTACACAACACCCCTTTAAATAGGTTTTAATCAATGCCTTTAAATAGGTTTTAAAATATTATATATTAATACATTTAGAAGGATTCCCTGGGTCATCTAGTCTTGGTTCAGAGTTGCTGAGGTCTTGACAAAGGTTGGACAGTTGACTTTGACCAAAATAAGCTGCCTAGTTTCTTGAGTAGCCTTCTTTGGTTTTCTTCTCTTCAAGTGATATGAATGGTCATTATTTACCTGCTGGAAGTGGCTGTAATGAGAGAAACTGGAATAATATAATTACACATTGTAATCTATTAACTATGCACATACCCCAAATTTCTTTGGCAGAGGCAGGAAGGTTGGGATTAGAGTTAAAGGAGAAAGATGAGAAAGAAGATGAAGAATTGCTATTTGTCTCTGAGTCTTGAAATATTAGCTATCTATAGCTGCAAAACAAATTGCACCCCCCGCCCCTCCAAACGTAGCAGCTTGAAATGATACATATTTATATCAGGGTATCTGTGAGTCCAGAATTCAGGAACAGCTTATCTGGTTGGTCTCTTATGAGGCTGTAGCCAAGATGTTGGCCAGGACTGCTGTCATCTGAAGGATTGATTGGGGCTGGAGAATCAGCTTTAAAGACTGCTCACTTCCATGGCTTATATGTTGGACTGGGCTGGTGGCAGGTGGCCTCAATTCCTCCCATGCAATTCATAGGCTCAAGTGTCCTTCTTAAGCAGCAATTGGTTTCCTTCAATGTGGGTAATTCAAGAATGTGAGGCAGAACCTAAATATCTTTATGATCTGGCCTCACAAGTTACACTCATCATTTTTCCATCACCCCATTGGTTATACATATCAGCACTCAGTAGTGGTGGAGGAGACTACACCAGGATGGGGATTCTAGGAGCCTTATCTCATTTCGTTTCTCTATTTATAAATGTAAGGTAACATTTTCCTGGTTTGTCTCATGATATTATTGTGAGACTCACATGGCACAGTGTATATAAAAATCAGACATGAAAGAACATAGAAATATAATTCATAAGTGTCACTTTTAAATTATTTTGAGGAAAATATTTCCTGGACACCTGCCATATCCCATGCCCTGGGAAACAGTAGTGAGCAAGATGGACATGGTCCTGCCTTTAGACTTTATCTTCTAGCAGAAAAAAACCGAAAAGAGGCCATAAAAAGTAGAATAATTATGAAATTGTTTTGTTTCCATGTAAGAAAAAACAGCATCCTCTGATGGAGAGAAATAGGTGCTGAAGCTAATAGGAGGATTATGAAATGCCCTCTCAGCATTCAACTTATCAGGTGAGATCTGAAGAACAAGACGGACAGTCACATGATGAGACTCAGACCACACTGGGCCAGGGATCCCTGCTGAACAGTTTGGTGGCGCTCATAGGCTGAACTCTGCAAAACACCAAACTATTGTAAAAGCCCGAAGGAGCATGGCTAGCCTGTGATGCTTACTGTTAGTCATTGTCTCAGACATTATAAAGTGTGTTCATTGTGCTTCCCATTCAGGGAAAATTGTCTATTGACCTTCAGCTAGAGGTGTGGCACCTGAAAGAAGCAACCAGAGAGATAGTATTTGCAGGGCTTAAGATGCATCTGAGGATCCAAAAAGCCTCCCCCAACCCCCTCTCACTGCCCCAGCCCCCCCAACTCCTCCCCACCCCCCGCTCCACAATGTGGTAGCCTTGAAATTTGCCAAAAAATAAATCAAGCCCTGTGCAGGGGGGCTGAAGAGAAAACAATGGAGGATTATCTGCTCCTCTCACTCTGTTCCAGGTCTTCATGGAACCAGCTGAGGACTGGGTGAAGGAGATTAGAAGATGGGAAATGGAAATTAAACTTCATGGCCAGCTTCCTGGCTATCTATTCCAGGTCAGCCTCTTTCCTAGATTTTTGTGTCACTCCGTACCTTTAAAATCTCTTTCATATCCAACAGAATCACTGGACACAGGGCAGGCTTACCCTAATTGTGTTGGTTTCTGAGTTTGTTTTTAGTTGATTTTAAAAAAAATGCTCTTACTTTAATTGTTTCATTATTTTTGGCTCAGAGCAATAGAAACCATTCTTCCAATATTCAGTCTCTCTAAGTAAGCATAGACCTGAATGGAGAGAGGTAAGCCACCCTTAGTTTGTGGGAGAGTAAAAGATACAGTAAAGTATCTCCATCAAATCCTAGCTCAGAATCCTTTTGTCTGAAGTCTAGCAGAAGTGTCCTTTACACGAGAGGGCTTTACAAACGGATCGCTGAAAGCAGAGACATTGCGGGGTCCCTCGTGAATGTGTATCCCTTCCCATTCACCCCACCTGTATCAGAACAAGCAGAAGGATAATACAATACAACACCTGAGCAGCTGGCACAGGCACGTTTAGGCCCACAGAGGCTTTAAAAGGAAACCCAGAAGCCCACAAACTCCCCCAAACAATTTTGCTTTAAATATGGTTTTTATGTTAATCTCCATCACAATAGATGATCAGAATCAAAGGAGCGCCCTATGGAAAATTACTGTAAAGCACAATGCTCGCGACAGGGTGCTTCTTGGCCAAGAAACATACTTGACAAATTGCTGCAGGATCATGCTGGATGAAGCCTCATTGTGGTTATTAGATATATGACTTAGGGCCATGTACCTCTTTTGATCTAGCCCACTGCTGCCAGTGTTTGCAAACAGAAACCCAGGTTACTACCGCATCCATCCCGGAGCTCACTCTCTCCAGAACCCTGGCCGTCCGGCATCGTGGTTCTAGCCATGGACATTGACGTCAAATGGATCTGAATCTTAGCTTTGCTGTTTCCTGTCTCTAGAATCCTGGGTAATTTGCATCTGTCTGAGACTCTGTTTTTTTTTTTTTTTAATTGATTTTTAAATTAGATGATATACATGGTCATTCTTTAAATTCAGAGTATGCATGTAAACAGAAATAAGATAGCAATGTATCTCAGTGGATACAAAGCAAATATTTCTTTTTTAATTTTTATTTTATATTTGAGTATAGTTGATTAACAATGCTGTGTTAGTTTTAGGTCTACAGCAAAGTGATTCAGTTATACACAGATATATATCTATTCTTTTTCAGATTCCATTCCCATTTAGGTTATTACAGAATATTAAGCAGAGTTCCCTCTGTGTACAGTAGGTCCTTGTTTAATTATTTTCAATATAGCAACGTGTACATGTCAGAGACTCTCTTTCCAATGGGAATAAAAATAATGTGTACTTTCTAAGCTCGTTGAGGATTCAATAAGATAATGTTGAGAAAACATCTTTCATAGTAAGTGCTCAGAAAATATTTGTTATTTTTATTGTTTGTTATGCTGCTCAGTCGCTTCAGTCGTGTCCGACTCTATGCGACCCCATAGACAGCAGCCCACCAGGCTCCCCCGTCCCTGGGATTCTCCAGGCAAGAGTACTGGAGTGGGGTGCCATTGCCTTCTCCGATTGTTTTTTATATAATATTATTAATCAAACTTCCCAGGTAGCACAGTGATAAAGAATCTGCCTGTGAATTCAGGAGACTCAGAGATGCAGTTTTGATTCCTGGATAGGGAAGATCCCCTGGAGAAGGAAATGTCCACTCACTCCAGTATTCTTGCCTGAGAAAATCTCATGAACAGAGGAGTCTGGTAGGCTACAGTCCAAATGATTGCAGAGAGTCAGGCACAACTGAGTGACCGAGCACAGCACTGTTCACCTTTCTACATTTCAGAGTCAGGTATGGCTTTTGGGGAAGGTCTTCCCTGTAGCTCAAATGGTAAAGAATCTGCCTGCAATGCAGGAGACCCGGGTTTGACCCCTGGGTCAGGAAGTTCCTCTGGAGAAGGGAATGGCAATCCACTCCAATATTCTTGCCTGGAGAATCCCATGGACAGAGGAGCCTGGAGGGCTTCTGTCCACGGGATCACAAAGAGTTGGATACAACTGAGCGACTAACAGTACAATTACTACTATGGCTTGTGGGCAGGTAGAGTCTACATCCATTATCAGTTGCATCTCTAACACTCCTTCTCTATATGGGTTTCATGGTTTTCTTTTTGCAGCTATTAATAACAAATGGAGCCAGCATGAGACTATAGTATGTTCTCTATAAGCCAGAGTTCTGGGATTATACTGTTACTGTGCATTTGGGCCTCAATAATGCTGTTAATGCATGAACATGGATCAATGCTGAAGTTAAGTTCCAAGAGTTTCAGTTTAGTGAAATGTTTTTCAGGCAACTAGTATACACTTTGGAGAAGTCTTTTCAGCCATATAACAATCTTCCTATGAGCCATTGTACTGGTTTGGGTATCCCTTTTAGTAACATTAGCTAAAGGTTTTGTATTATTTAAAATTCACCTTAGAAGATCTGGGAATAGTTGAGCTGATTGGAAAAAGGCAGTGGGCACTTCAAGTTCAATGTAAATTTTCAATGTGGTTTAAACAAATTAAAGTCCTCTTTAACTCACAGTGCTTAATATGAAAAGCATCCAGACTAACACAATAGGTCACACTTAAATGATTCTCTCCTTAAGAATTAAACTGTCTTTGCACCATGCATTGGTGGCAGAAGATAATAAGATGCAGCTCTCTTAACCGAATCTTTCTTAAAGGAACTGACCAGGTAAAAGAATGGAGTTACTGTGCATGAAAAAAGAAAAATACAAAAATAATTTGGCCTGTTAAAAGAATCAATTTTTCTGTGTACTGGAGCAAGACGCTAACAAGCATGACAGTGAGCCCTTCGGCTATTGAAACACTCTGTAAAGTCTTTGCTTCAGCATGGAAGGCATCCATGGACGAGGTTTCAGTGCGGGGTGAGTCTAGCTGCCCAGGTCTGAATTCATAAAGAGTTTCAGATAGGATATGTCTGTGACTACAGGGAGTTGGGATTCGTTACAAGATTGTATGTATGGGGGAGGTGAGATTAATAGGATATTGAGGATTTAACCCTCTAGAGAAACAGAATATTACTTCTGAGTCTGCTAACCACCACTGAACCCTATGGCTCAACTTTCGTGTTTGTATAAAGTGGTCACTTGTGTTAGTCCTGGCATAGAAAGGGCAGAAGACTAAATGGGGTTAAGACATTCAATTTCTTCTGATGTAACAGGTGAAGATGGAGTTGGGAAGAGGCTCCATTTTTGTAGTGAGATTGCATAAAGCTGACTGAAAAGTTCTGTCATATTATTTTTGAGTAGGCCTTTTAAATTCTTCATAAATTTGAAATTCTTTCATCCCAGCAAGTGAAATATAGCTCTAAGTTTGCACTGACTGTATGAGAGACACTGTTCTTTACATCCGTTTTCTTATTCAGTGTTCATAGTAACCCCCTGAGGCATGGGTAGGTATTCCCAATTAAGAGACCCACAAACTAAGGCTCAGAGAGTAAGTAACAAGGCCAAGTTCACATAGTAGTAAGTGGAAAAGTGGGGATTTGAACCCAGGTCTTTCTGTCCAATTCTAAGATGTTTTTATGATGCCCCTAAGTGTTATGTGATTATCTTTGCTTCTATTTGGGCTTCCTTGTCCCACGGGGAACAGCAGGACCGCTCCCCCCCACCCCAGAAGGCCAGGGGACAAGTCCTAAGTCACTCCTCTAGGGAGAGGACTTTTTCATGTTAGAACTCTATTCAATTTCAAGAGCTAAAGGGTGCCTATTTTTTGTGTTTTGAAATATTAATCATAAATGTACTTATGGAGACACAGAATAAAATATTTTAAATTGGAACTATCAGACAGTATGGAATGCTGGTCACCCTAATTACAAGACGCACAACATAAAAAAATGGTACTGCAGTCCCTGGGCCCTGACAGCTGCCTCGCGGGGGTGGGTGGTTAAGGGTATTCTGACTATCTAGATGACTCTCTCCTTTTATACAGCAAAAGAATGTAAGCACCACTTAAAACACCAATATGGATCAAGTGACTCTGATCTTTAGTCAATCTCCATCTACCCTCTGGGCTTCCTGGGTGGCGTTAGTGGCAAAGAACCCACCTGCCAGTGCAGAAAACGTAAAAGATGTGGGTTGGATCGCTGGGTCGAGAAGATGCCCTGGAGGAGGGCACGGCAACCCACTCCAGTATTCTTTTCAGGATGATCCCATGAATAGAAGAGCCTGGGCTACAGTCCATAGGGTCCCACAGAGTCAGACATGACTGAAGTGACTTAGCAGACATGCATGTACATCTGCCCTCCAAGACCTTTTGACAGGTTGAGGCATCCCTCTGGCTTCTTGAAGAATGTTGAGATTGGTTTTAATGGCAGTGTGTGAGAGAAACCTGGTAATGGGAAAATGATAACACACACACACGTGCGCACACACAATAAACAATGTGAGCAGAACAGAGAAACTGCTAGAGCCACAAGGTGGCTACAGTTGCTGAAAACATGCTGTCTCTAGCTCCTCTGCATCACCACCTGTGGACTCTGCTCTCTGGGCAAAGTTCTCCCATTCCCCATTCCTGGATGAAACATCCTGGAAACCCGTTCTACTTGATCTGGTTAGCTAGCTCCATCTGAAAAAATAAATTCATGCCAAGGCTATTTGATTGTCTGCTTTTACTTCTAGTTTTATTGAGATACAACTGATATAACAAGACTGTATAAGTTTGAGATGTACAGCATAATGATTTGCCTACATACATTATGAAATGATTATCACAATAAGATTAGTGAACATTCATCATCTTATAGAGATATAAAGTCCAAGAAACAGAAAATTTCCTTGTGATTAGAACTCTCTTAATTTCATATGTAACATCACATACAACAGTATTAATTATATTTATCATGCTGTACATCACATCTCTAGTACTTCTTTATCTTATACCTGGAAGTTTGTGTCTTTTGACTGCCCTCATTTCTTCACTCCTGCTTCTGATGAACACAGATCTCTTTTTCTATGAGTTTGTTTTTGAGATATCAATGACCTACTACACTATGTTAGTTCCTGTTAAACAATATAATGATTTGATATTTCTGGACATTTCAAAATGATTACCACAGTGAGCCGAGTTACAATATGTCAGCATGCTAAGATATTGCACAGTTACTGACTACATTCCCCACACTGTACATTTCATACCTGTGACTCATTTATTTTGCAACTGGAAGTTTGTGCCTAATCTTCCTTACCTATGTCTTTCCTCCCTCCACCCACTTCCCTCTCTGCCAAGGATATTTTAAATCCAAGTTCAATTGGCCCCAAAGTCACCTCACAAAAAGAATGTATGAAAGCATGTATTTATTTAAAATCTATCACGTGCAGGCTGAGTGCCACAAAGCAGAGAAATCAGAGACCAAGGTGAACACTGTTGGGCACAGTTCTTCAACATAACATTTGTTCTGAAAAGCACAGTTGATTATGAGAAGAGTCTAGACAGGGATAATGACCTTTTACTTAGACTTGCAAAAAAATGGAGGAGGGAGGGAGGAGAGGAAAGAAGGAAGGAGAAAAGAAAGTAAGGGAGGGAGGAAGGAGAAAGAAAAAATGTTAACATGATAGGTGCCTGAGCCAAGTACTTTCAGCCAGTCTACACAAAATGTGCACTCAGTTAAATCTAGGTTGGCAGCTAAAAATGTGATATCACAGTACATTCAAATGCCTTCAGAATTTGTGAGCTTCATGACAGAATCTTGGGAGGGAGAAGGAAATTAACCAAAGTTGTTATTGTCATTTACAGAAAGTCAGATGTTAGAGCCCAGCACAAATCTCTCAAAATAGACTGGATTTGCTTAAAAGCAAATGGTTTTTGTTAGGGGTTTATTTTTCTTGTGTCAAAAACATAAAGTTACACTGTAAAAGGAAGTGGTAAAACCTACATCACTCAAAGCATTGGAGATGTATCCACGTGTTCCCACATGCTCAGCAGTTATTTAAAGTGTGATTCTCATTTTACCTGTTAATCCAATACTTGGAAGTATTCAACAAGGAGCTTAGCCTTTTTCTCAGTTCTGATTTCTGAGCAATTGCAGAGAACACATTCTACTGGGGGAAAAACCCTGAAATGTTTACATTCCAGAATCCATTTTCAGATCAACAGTATTTTATGAGGTTGATTAAAGGTGTTTACCATCAGAATGAAGCACCAATTTCAGTATAAGAACTATGTTCTTTTCAACATAAGAACTATGGGCTGAGGTTTGTAACATTGTACAGGAGGCAGTGATCAAGACCATTCACAAGAGAAAGAAGTGCAAAGAGGCAAAATGGCTGTCTGAGGAGGCCTTACAAATAGCTGAAAAGAAGAGAAGCAAAAGGCAAAGGAGAAAAGGAATGATATACCCATTTGAATGCAGAGTTTCAAAGAATAGCAAGGAGAGATAAGAAAGCCTTCCTCAGTGATCAATGCAAAGAAACAGAGGAAAACAACAGAATGGGAAAGACTAGAGATCTCTTAAAGATAATTAGAGAAACCAAGGGAACATTTCATGCAAAGATGGGCACAACAGAAGCAGAAGATATTAAGAAGAAGTGGCAAGAATACACAGAACTATACAAAAAAGATCTTCATGACCCAGATAATCACGATGGTGTGATCACTCACCTAGAGCCAGATGTCCTGGAATGTAAAGTCAAGTGGGCCTTAGAAAGCATCACTACGAACAAAGCCTAGTGGAGGTGATGGAATTCCAGTTGAGCTATTTCAAATCCTGAAAGATGATGCTGTGAAAGTGCTGTACGCCAGCAAATTTGGAAAACTCAGCAGTGGCCACAGAAGGGGAAAAGATCAGTTTTCATTCCAATCCCAAAGAAAGGCAATGCCAAAAATACTCAAACTACCGCACAATTGCACTCATCTCACACGCTAGTAAAGTAATGCTCAAAATTCTCCAAGCCAGGCTTTAGCAGTATGTGAACTGTGAACTTCCAGATGTTCAAGCTGGATTTAGAAAAGGCAGAGGGGACCAGAGATCAAATTGCCAACATCCGTTGGATCATTGAAAAAGGAAGAGAGTTCCAGAAAAATATCTACTTCTGCTCTATTTACTATGCCAAAGCCTTTGACTGTGTGGATCACAACAAACTGTGGAAAATTCTGAAAGAGATGGGAATACCAGACCACCTGATCTGCCTCTTGAGAAATTTGTATGCAGGTCAGGAAGCAACAGTTAGAACTAGACATGGAACAACAGACTGATTCCAAGTGGGGAAAGGAGTACATCAAGGCTGTATATTGTCACGCTGCTTATTTAACTTATATGCAGAGAACATCATGAGAAATGCTGGGCTGGAAGAAGCACAAGCTGGAATCAAGATTGCTGGGAGAAATATCAATAACCTCAGATATGCAGATGACACCACCTGTATGGCAGAAAGTGAAGAACAACT
>NW_011494939.1:3657593-3660997 GCF_000754665.1 Bison bison bison
AAAGTGAAAGAGGAGAGTGAAAAAGTTGGCTTAAAACTCAACATTCAAAAAACTAAGATCATGGCATCTGGTCCCATCACTTCATGGCAAATAGATGGGGCAACAAAGGAAGCAGTGACAGAACAGACTTTATTTTTTGGGCTCCAAAATCACTGAAGATGGTGGCTGCAGCCATGAAATTAAAAGACACTTGCTCCTTGGAAGAAAAGTTATGACCAACCTGCTGCTGCTAAGTCGCTTCAGTCGTGTCCAACTCTGTGTGACCCCATGGACTGCAGCCCACCAGGCTTCCCTGTCCCTGGGATTCTCCAGGCAAGAACACTGGAGTGGGTTTCCATTTCCTTCTCCAATGACCAACCTAGACAGCATATTAAAAAGCAGAGACATTACTTTGCCAACAAAGGTCCGTCTAGTCAAAGCTATGGTTTTTCCAGTAGTCATGTATGGCTGTGAAAGTTGGACTATAGAAAAAGCTGAAGTGAAGTCGCTCAGTTGTGTCCAACTCTTTGCGACCCCATGGACTGTAGCCCACCAGGCTCCTCCATCCATGGGATTCTCCAGGCAAGAATACTGGAGTGGATTGCCATTTTCTTCTCCAGGGGATCTTCTTGACCCAGGGATCGAACCCAGGTCTCCCACATTACAGGCAGATGCTTTAACCTCTGAGCCACCAAGAAAAAGCTGAGTGCCACAGAATTGATGCTTTTAAACTGTGGTGTTGGAGAAGGCTCTTGAGAGTCCCTTGGACTGCAAGGAGATCCAACCAGTCCATCCTAAAGGTAATAAGTCCTGAATATTCATTGGAAGGACTGATGTTGAAGCTGAAATTCCAATACTTTGGCCACCTGATACAAAGACCTGACTCATTTGAAAAGACCCTGTTGCTGGGAAAGGTTGAGAGCAGGAGGAGAAGGGGACAACAGTGATGGTTGGATGGCATCACTAACTCAATGGACATGAGTTTGAGTAAACTCCAGAAGTTGTTGATGGACAGAGAGGTCTGGGGTGCTGCAGTCCATGATGTCACAAAGAGTCGGACATGACTGAGCAACTGAACTGCACTGAACGTAAGATTTTTCTGAATGACATTCAAGAAATACCTAATGAATGTATACATTTTATCTATATATTTAGGAGAGGTTCTGTGACATATAATAATAAGGAAAAAAGGTTTTTCTAGATTGAATATATGCATAATGGGAAAAGTTCCAAGAATTGAGAGAAAAGCAACTTTGGCCTGAACTTTTCGAGATAACTGGTTCAATTATGTCATTCCTCTCCCTCTGTAATCTCATACAGCTTTAAATTTGAGGGGAGAAACAGGTACATTTTCATTGCAGTATAAATAATCTCAAAAGAGAAGTTGAAATCTAATTTTTATGATACTCTTTAAAAAGTTTAAATGTCTTAGAATTTTTAGAATATTTAAACAAAATATAATATTAATAACTTCTGAGTATAAAGAGAGGAATAACATTAAGTTACTTTTTGTTAAGCCACTTTTAACATTGTATATACTAACCTCGGACATGGGGTAGCCCAGAGGAGCTACCCCATGCCTGAGGCCAGGGACGGCAGCCTAGATGAGCAACCCCACATCCAAGGAGCGGTGGCTGCGTGGGTGCAGGAGGGCGTAGAGGAGCTATTCCACTTTCAAGGGCAGGAGGGGTGGTGGTAAGGCGATAACCCTCATCCAAGGTAAGGAGCAGCAGCTGCGCTTTGCTGGAGCAGCCGTGAAGAGATACCCCACCTCCAAGGTAAGAGAAACCCAAGTAAGACGGTAGGTGTTGCAAGAGGGCATCAGGGCAGACACACCGAAACCATACTCACAGAAAACTATTCCATCTAATCACATTAGGACCACAGCCTTGTCTAACTCAATGAAACTAAGCCATGCCCATGGGACCACCCAAGATGGGTGGGTCACGATGGAGAGGTCTGACAGAATGTGGTCCACTGGAGAAGGGAATGGCAAACCACTTCAGTATTCTTGCCTTGAGAACCCCATGAACAGTAGAAAAGGCAAAATGATAGGATACTGAAAGAGGAACTCCCCAGGTCAGTAGGTGCCCAATATGCTACTGGAGATCAGTGGAGAAATAACTTCAGAAAGAATGAAGGGATGGAGCCAAAGCAAAAACAATACCCAGTTGTAGATCTGACTGGTGATAGAAGCAAGGTCCAATGCTGTAAAGAGCAATATTGCATAGGAACCTGGAATGTCAGGTCCATGAATCAAGGCAAATTGGAAGTGGTCCAACAGGAGATGGCAAGAGTGAATATCGACATTCTAGGAATCAGTGAACTAAAATGGACTGGAATGGGTGAATTTAACTCAGATGACCATTATATCTACTACTGCAGGCAGGATTCCCTTAGAAAAAATGGAGTAGCCATCATGGTCAACAAAAGAGTCCAAAATGCAGTACTTGGATGCAATCTCAAAAATGACAGAATGATCTCTGTTCGTTTCCAAGGCAAACCATTCAATATCACAGTAATCCAAGTCTATGGTCCAACCAGTAATGCTGAAGAAGCTGAAGTTGAACGGTTCTATGAAGACTTACAAGACCTTTTAGAACTAACACCGAAAAAAGACGTCCTTTTCATTATAGGGGACTGGAATGCAAAAGTAGCAAGTCAAGAAACACTTGGAGTAACAGGCAAATTTGGCCTTGGAATACGGAATGAAGCAGGGCAAAGACTAATAGAGTTTTGCCAAGAAAATGCACTGGTCATAACAAACACCCTCTTCCAACAACACAAAAGAAGACTCTACACATGGACATCACCAGATGGTCAACACTGAAATCAGATTGATTATATTCTTTGCAGCCAAAGATGGAGAAGCTCTATACAGTCAACAAAAACAAGACCAGGAGCTGACCGTGGCTCAGATCATGAACTCCTTATTGCCAAATTCAGACTGAAATTGAAGAAAGTAGGGAAAACCACTAGACCATTCAGGTATGACCTAAATCAAATCCCTTATGATTATACAGTGGAAGTGAGAAATAGATTTAAGGGCCTAGATCTGATAGATAGAGTGCCTGATGAATTATGGACTGAGGTTCATGACATTGTACAGGAGACAGGGATCAAGACCATCCCCATGGAAAAGAAATGCAAAAAAGCAAAATGGCTTTACAAATAGCTGTGAAAAGAAGAGAAGCGAAAAGCAAAGGAGAAAAGGAAAGATATAAGCATCTGAATGCAGAGTTCCAAAGAATAGCAAGAAGAGATAAGAAAGCCTTCCTCAGTGACCAATGAAAAGACATAGAGGAAAACAACAGAATGGGAAAGACTAGAGATCTCTTCAAGAAAATTAGAGATACCAAGGGAACATTTCATGCAAAGATGGGCTCAATAAAGGACAGAAATGGGATGGACCTAACAGAAGCAGA
>NW_011494939.1:3661909-3662231 GCF_000754665.1 Bison bison bison
GTGTCAGAGTTGGACTGTGAAGAAAGGTGAGCGCCGAAGAATTGATGCTTTTGAACTGTGGTGTTGGAGAAGACTCTTGAGAGTCCCTTGGACTGCAAGGAGATCCAACCAGTCCATTCTGAAGGAGATCAGCCCTGGGATTTCTTTGGAAGGAATGATGCTAAAGCTGAAACTCCAGTACTTTGACCATCTCATGTGAAGAGTTGACTCACTGGAAAAGACCCTGATGCTGGGAGAGATTGGGGGCAGGAGGAGAAGGGGACGACAGAGGATGAGATGGCTGGATGGCATCACTGACTCGATGGACATGAGTCTGAGTGAA